>NW_026055807.1:0-249017 GCF_023758015.1 Alternaria viburni
CCCTAACCCTAACCCTAACCCTAACCCTAACCCTAACCCTAACGCTTTTCTATTCTTTCTAAAGTTAGTAGAGCTTTTATAGAATCTAAAAGAGCTAGATTAGCTTATAATAGTCTATTCTAGACTTTTTTAACTAACTTTAGTAGTAACTACTTCTCTAATTAGAAGTACTTATAATTTTATTCTAGCGCACTCTATAGCTATACTACTACTAAATCTAGCGCGTATTCTAATAATAAAACTAAAGCTAAGGCTATAGTTACTAGCTTTACTAATAGTACTTTCTACGTATCTAAGAAGAGAGCTAATAAGATTACTAGTGCGCTTAACACTAGATTACTATTTAAGTAATTAGTAAGTTCTAAAATACTTTCTTCTAGGCTCTTATAGCTCTAATTAGCTCTTTATAGATTACTAGTAGCTACTTTACTTCTATTTACTCTCTTTTAGCTTTTTATAGCTTATTTTAGTCTATACTAACTCTTTTTATAGTATTTTATCTTAAAGCCTACTAAGTAGACTATTATTCTTATAGTTAAAGATTTATAGAACGCTATTTAAGAACTTTAGGTAAAGCTTACTTTCTAGCTAAAGAGTAATAAAGCTACTACTAAGAAGAGCTAGCTTAAGAAGTAGATTAAGAGTAAGAAAGATAAGATTAAGCGCCTTAGAGCTAGTATTCTCTAAGTTACTCTTAGATAACCTCTAATAGTCTCTTATAGCTTATTTTAGCCTATTCTAAAGTAGTATAAGCTTTTTTAGTATATTTAAATAGAGTTTAATAGAGTTTACGTAGAATTAACTAGAGTTAAAAGGTATTAACTAAAACTAGCTTCTTTTAGCTCTATATAGGCTATTATAGCTTAGTCTAGTCTAGATTAATACCTATAGGTAGATCTATTCTTAAAAATATAAAAAGGTTTATATCTATAATTAAAGTTATTTATCTATATAAATTTATCTAAAGTATAATATTTAAATTCTTTAAAACTAATTATAAGGCCTAAAAAACTATTAATTCTTACGCTAAAAAGTAAGTTAGAGTTAGATAGTTATAAGCTATTCTAGTCTAAGGTACTATTAAATACTCTAAAAAACTTTATATAAAGAAAAAAAGTAAAGATATACTTTAGTTTACACTAGAATAGCTTATTATAGCTTAATATAACTTATTCTTTCTCTTTATAAAGCTATCTATAGTGTTACTTTATAGGCTATACCTTTAAAAACTTTCTACACTACTAGATATCTTTCTTATTCTAAAACTTCTATAGCGTATTAGCTAAGATATTTAGATCTAGTTTCTATAAGTTTTCTTTCTCTAGGTACTTAACCTATTTAATTAGGTACTTCTATTAGTTATTCTTATTATGCTGTCTTTTAATAATATATTCTACTTTATATATATTATTACTAAATTCTCTTAAAGTATCTTATTTAGGTACTTTAGAGTATAGAATAGTGCTTTTTAGATTAAAAGGCTCTAAAAGTAATATATAGAACACTAGATAGATACTATTAAGTTTTAGAAAGTTAATCTAGAAGGCTAAGAAGCTAATCTAGTTTATAATCTTTCTAGATCTAAAGAACTTCTAATCTAGCTTTTTCTTTAGATAAGTACTTCTAATATATTAGTTAGAGACTAGAACTTAGTCTTCTACCTTAAAAGGTATTAGCGCGTAGTGCTTATTAGCGTACTCTTTCTAGTAAGTATTTACTACTTTAATCTTTTTATAGCACTTCTACTATAGTTTAATTACTTATTTAGTAAGGCTAGCCTCTATAAGGCTTTTTCTCTTACTAAGAGCTAAATTAAACTAATCTACTCTATAAAAGTATTTTCTATAGTAGGCCTAGAAGAGAGTAATTCTAGTAGTAGAGTAGATACTATTATTATACGCAAACTCTCTAATAGATATCTAGTATATCTAATTATTCTATTCTAGAAAGTAATAGTAGTAAAGATACTACTCTAAGGTCTAGTTCTATCTTTTAGTCTAGCTATTAGTTTAAGAATAGAAAGTAAAGGTAAGAACTTTTCTAGTATTAAAGTAGTAAAGAAAAGAATTCTAATACTTAGAGTTTATTAAAGAGCCTTAATCTAAGATAATATACTTTAGTATACTATAAAGCTAGATAACTTTACGTATCTAGGCCTATACTAGGTTAGTACTATTCTAATTAGCCTATACTAGCACGTAATAAGCTATTTTAGTTAATCTATCTATAATAACTAGTATAGCGTTATACTTTATACTAGAAACTATACTAAGTAGTAGTTCTATAATAAAGTCTATTATTACCTTCTTCTAAGAGTAGTTAGATATTAGAAGAGGCTATAGTAGGCTATAAGATCTATACTTTATAGAAGTAGACTTTCTATATATAAAGTAATTCTTATAGTATTACTTTATATTCTTATATATACCTTTCTAAAAGTAGCACCTCTATAGCTTTTCTAGAGTACGCTTTACTCTAAAGTAGCTTACTAGAAAGTTATTATAATATTCTTAGAGAGCTTATAACTTCTCTTTAGTAGTTACTAGCGTTTTTACTACGTAATAGCGCGTTTTAGCTCTATCTAGGCTAGACTAGTTAACTTTAGACTTAGACTTATCTAAAGTATCTAAAAAGATATAATCTATCTTATTACGCTTCTCTAGAGTCTAGAGCTCTAGTATAGTATATCTACTAGCCTAGTTAAAGCTTTCTAGACTCTTAGTAAGATCTTATTATTTCTTAGTACGCTTAGTAGAGCGTATCTACACTATAGCTACTAAAAGAGAGATTTTATTACTATTAGTTATAAGATCTCTTATAGGCTAGATAAAAGCTTTATTATACTTCTAGATAAATTTCTAAACTTCTACTATATAGTTAAAGTAGTAAGAAAGCCTATCTATAGAGTTAGTAGACTCTACTTTATAGTAGATATTAAAATTAAATCTAGATAGTATAATATAAAATCTAATCTATTAATAGTTAAAAGTCTTAGTCTTTATAAACTATTTTAGGTTCTAATAGTTAGTCTAGAGATTAAAGTATATACTCTCTAGATATTAGCGCTAATACTCTAGGCTCTTAACTATTATAAGTAGCTTCTAGTTATATATATTATAATTATACTCTACTATAATAAGCTTATATAAAAAGAAGTTAACTAGGCGCTATTAGTACTTTCTAGCTCTATTTAGTATATATTAGCTTAATATACCTATAATTACGCTACCTAAGGTATCTACTTTAGCTTTAGTTTTTCTATCTTACTTAAAGTAAGTTAAGATAGAAATACTTAGAAAAGAGTCTTTTAGCTTCTAAAAGACTTCTTTAGCTTTCTTATTAAGGTTAAGAACCTAACTCTTCTCTCTTTACTAAACGTAGCTACTTTTAGCTACTTTTAGCTTTTTCTAAGTTAGTTTAGTTAATAGTAGAGTAAGTTAGAAGAATCTAGTAATAAACTACCTATAGTAGTTTATAAAGCTAATAAATACCTAAATCTTACGTACTATGCGTAGTTTAGGCTATTCTTAGATTATTTTAATTCTATTCTTATTAATTTATATTCTCTTAGAGAAAACTATATACCTAAGGTACTTAGTGTACTAAATATACTACTTACACTTTAGAAGCTTTAAAAATAGCTTTATATTATATAATCTACGTAAGACTTCTTTAATATAGTCTTTATACTTCTTTTTAGTATTAGAAAAGATAAGAATATTATCTAAGTATATAATATAGGTTATATTAATTAATTCTATAAAAACTTAATAGATATAAGTCTAGAACTACGTAGAAGCGTTTATAAAGCTAAAAGGTATTATAGTATACTTAAAACTACTATATCTTATATAGAAGGTAGTTTTCTACTTATTACTTTTCTTAATATATACTCTATAGTAAGCCTCTTTTATATTAAGTTTAGTATAGAATTTAGTGCTAGCTAATCTTTCTAGAAACTCTATAATAAGTAGTAAAGAGTGCTAATTTTTAATAGTAACTTTATTAAAGCCTTTATAGTTAATATATAAGCGTATACTACTATCTTTCTTCTTAGTAAAAAGTATAAGCGCCTCTACTAAAGAGTTACTATACCTAATCTACTCTTATACTAAGTATTTATCTAAATACTTATATAAAAGCTCTAACTCTATCTTAGAGAAGTTATATAATAGCTAGTAGAGCGCTATAGTTCTAGATAGTAGATTAATAGCTAAGTCTTATAAACTATAGTTAGTAAAAACTTTTAAGTTATCTTCTAACCTAAGGTACGTAAACTTAGTATATTATAGAGGTAAACTACTCTCTTTAGCTTCTTCTAGGCTAGACTAGAGTATTAAGGTAATAAGATAGCTATATATATCTACTATAGAATTACGTATAGTTTTCTTAAACTTCTTAACTTTTTCTAGTATAATCTTTCTATAGATAGTTCTTTTCTTAGACTTAGTACTTTAAAAGAGTAGCCTCTATATAAAGTAGCTAATCTTTAGATAATATATATCTATCTAGAGTAGACCTAAGTATAACTAATACTTATAAACTTCTATAATAATATATAGAATGTTCTAAATCTCTTATTTTCTATAAGAATCTACTATTTTTATAGTTACTATAGTAGTACTATAAATCTTTAATTCTTTACTATTTACTCTATCTACTAATAGCTTAGGTAGAGAGTAAACTAGTAAGTCTTACTCTATAGTAAGCAACGCTAAAATAAGGTTTAACTAGAAATCTCTATCTACTAAAGCTTTAATAGGCTCTAATTAGCTAAGTAATATCTTTACTATTAGTAGCTTTACTAGCTTAGAGTAAAGTATATTATAAAGAAGTTCTAAGTTCTAGAATACTAGGTCTAGAGTAACATAGGTAGCTAAGAAGAACTCTAGCTTCTCTACTTACTACTTTTTTCTAATCTCTAACTAGATAAGCTTTTAGAGTTTCTCTTAGACTTTAGATAGTCTCTTTAGAAGTGTTTAGTTTTATTATACCTCTAATAGATTATATTAAAGTTTTTTAAACTATTTTAGTCTAATTTAGCTAGTTATAAGTTAGATTTTACTAAACTAGCTTTCTTAGTCTTTTTCTAGGTCTAAAAAGGCTCTAAAAAAGAGTTCTAGACCTAATAGCTATAGAATCTATTCTTATAAGCTAGATACTTAGAAAGCGTAGTAGTACACTTTATTTTACTCTAATAGTAGTAAGCTAAGGTATTAAGCTTAGAGACTATATTATAGTCTTCTAGGTCTTAAAGTAAGAGTTCTTTCTAAATATTAGAAAAAAAAGTGCTTATAAAGTCTATATAGCACTACTTTTTAGCGTAGTTACTTAGTTTACTCTAAAGCGTATTAAGGTAGACTAAAAGAGAGTTAGAATTCTAATCTAGCTTCTATTTAGCCTATTTAAGCCTATTATAAGCTATAAGATATTATAATAACTTAGAACTAAGCGTATTAAGTATAACTATCTTAAGTTTCTTCTAGGTAGGTGTCTAAGACGCCTTAAGTCTTATATAGTTCTAGAAGTAGGTATTCTAAGTAGAGTAAGTAGTTTTATCTAGAAACCTTATAGTAAAGTTTATTTTCTAGATATCTATAAAGAAGATAGAGAGCGCTTCTCTAAAAATAGCCTTATAATTACGCACCTAGTAGTTATACTATAAGTAGTTACGCGTAGTAAATATCTTTAAGTTCTTAGAGTATAAAGCTTCTAAGTTTAACTAGAGCTTATCTTTTAGAGCTAAGACGTAGTAGATAATATTTTCTTTAAAAGCTAAGTAGTTATCTATAAGTATTTTGCGCTTTAATTCTCTAAGATAGACTACGTCTTAATAAGTACGCTCTAATTATTTCTACTTACGTAACTTCTTAAGTTTATAGGTTAAAGTAGCTTATTTATTTTTATCTTTAGTAGTAGTAGTCTATAAGAGCCTAGTTAGCTCTAAAATAGACTCTAATAGCGTATTACTATCTCTAATAATTAAGGCTAAGTTAGTAATATCTAAAGAGGCTTCTAATAGGTCTATAAGTTTCTTAGTAGGTAGTATTACTACCTCTAAAAATATAGAAGCTAATTTCTTCTAGTTATTATCTATTACGCGCAAGAATAGTATAGCTTACTTACTACTATATTATATTACGCTAGAGAGACCTACTTTAGAGCTTATTATATCTAAATAGCGTATATAAGAGTATTATAGAGTAGAGTAATTTAAATATTAAATAATAAAGTTAGTTAAATACTAGATATATAATATTAGACTATAATTAGGTATATTATTCTAAAAAGACTAGAGACAAATTACTACTAAGCTATAATAGCGATTCTAAGGTATTTATAGCTAATACTAAGTTAGCCTAGACTTTTTAGAGCTAGAACCTAATATAAGTATTAGATACACTAAAACTTAGATTTTTAGTACTACTATCTTTAGCGTAGTTAAAGCTTTTAAAATTTAGAGTAGTAAGATAACTATTTTATAAATACTAATATCTATCTATACTATAGTAGAAAGAATTATAATATAATTATTTATTCTTAATAGCTTATAGCTAACTAAGCTATAGATTATAAAGTAATAAACTACTAAAACCTTAGCTTATAAAATTCTTATTCTTATTCTTATTCTATAGCTTATAGTAAATTAGAAATCTAAATACTTTTTAAAAATATAAATAGTAGCTTAAACCTAATACTAAAGCTATACTAAGTAAATAAGCTTTTAACTACGTTACTACTCTTTTATAAGTTTTTTTAGTATTAGTAAGTTTTTCTAAAGCTAATTATATTACTAGTTATATTATCTTACTTACTAAAGCTTAATTAAGCTTTTAATTATTAATTAATTACTTTTCTTTTAAATATATTACTCTATAAGCTTTTTTAAAGTTATTATTCTAAAAGCTATTATAAAAGCTATTATAAACTACTATATTTATACTATACTAGATACTATTATAAGTACTCTAAAGAGCTACTTTACTAGTATAAAGCTATACACTAAGCTTATTAATATTTCTATTACTTCTATTTCTATTATTTCTATTTTTAATATTTCTATTTCTATTATCTTTATTATCTCTATTACGTATATAGCTAGTATAAGATCTTTTATTATTCTTTCTTTTAGCTTTAGTTTTAAGAAGCTTATTAGTAAAATATATAAGCTCTTTAGTAGTTATAGTTTCTTACCTATAAAAGAGAAAAACTAGAAAGACTATTCTATTAAAGACTATTCTATTAACAATCTTACTAATAAGATACTACTAATTATCTACTATATTATTATCTATAACTAAGTATATAAAGTAAAAAAAATTATAAATCTATCTTTCTCTTTAGCTTTATAGAAAGCTATACTTTTATAAAGAAATATTTTAGCTAGAATACTTTATAAAAATAAAAAGAGCTAGAATAGTAAAAATATAGTATTTATAGATTATTTTATATAGTAAAATACTATTTATTAGATAGTAGCTATAATAAACTACTATAACTTCTATTAAAACCTAAAGAAATAGTTATTATATTATAGTTATTAGAGAATAGATACTATAAAATCTAGTATAGTATTTCTATTACTACTATATTATCTTACTAAGTAATTAGTATAATATATAGTTCTTAACTACTATATAAACTTAGAAGTATATTAATATATATAGTTATAGTTTATATAAGTATTAGTACTAATAGTGTAAGGCCTAGAGCCTAATAGAGCTTAGTAGATCTTACTAGAGCTTATTAGACTAGAGCCTTACTATCTATATATATATTATCTTAGACTAAGAATACTATCTTAGTTATTCTTATCTTTTTAGATTATATTAGTCTAGTAGTCTAAGACTATATTCTTATATAATAACTAAGATAAACCTCTTCTAGATCTAGAGTTTAAATCTCTACTCTAGAAGAGTAAAGCCTAGCTTATTTCTTTTAGAGATTTATATATTAGCCTAGAGTAAAGGCTACCTAGAACTAGTAGTAGTTCTAGCTAATAGATAAGCTTCTATTTAATATATTATAAGCTACTTAAAGCTAGTATATATATATCTAGAGATAGCTCTAGTACGTGCTAGAGAACTAGCTAGAACCTAAGAGAGAAAATAGTGTAAGGCCTAGAGCCTAATAGAGCTTAGTAGATCTTACTAGAGCTTATTAGACTAGAGCTTTACTATCTATATATATATTATCTTAGACTAAGAATACTATCTTAGTTATTCTTATCTTTTTAAGTTATATTAGTTTAGTAGTCTAAGACTATATTCTTACAAATAGTAATATACACTAAATATCTTAAAATCTTAAAATCTTCTAGCTATTCTAAGATAATAAGCTAGGTATCTTTTAATATTTTTTTACTAAATAAAGTCTATAAAATTAGATATAAAGTACTAGAAAGATAGTATTATTAGTAATATAGATATTATTAGTAAAGTATACTCTATACAAAACGTATAGATAGATATATAGAATTTAAAGTAAGTTATTATAATAAAAGTAGAAAATATATATAAGTATTTAATTAGCTTTTAACTTAATATTATAGCTTTTAGAGCTAGTATAATAAATCTACTTATAGGCGCAACGTGTACGTAGCACGCATAGTATTAACTCTAAAGTAAGGCTTATATTAAGAAGCTCTACGTCGCGAGAGTATACGTTACAAATTTACACGCTGCGCGCACGCACGTTGCGTAGCAACACGTTATAGAAGATGCACTGCAAGAATGCTGTCGCGTGAAGCGACGCGATATGAATACATGTCTTCACAACGAGAAACCCTTGCATTCAGGCTCGCAGCAAGAGCAACGTGAAGCGTAAACGAGTTCCCTTTACAAACACTGTTCTGCAGCGATCGCATCGCGATACCACCATCCCTAGCCCCGCGAACGATGCCACACCATATCCAAGACTACCAGATAGCTCATTTCCTCACCTCCAACATCATCCCCGTCGCGCTTGCATCGCTTCCGAGCGACTCTCCAAGTGACCGCGAGTGCTGCATATGCCACCGAGCCTTCATCGAGCCTCCCACCAATCGCGCACGTTCTGGAACCGGCGACGGCGATGATGATGAGTATCCAGTGCAGGTCCAGAACCGCGGCGCATGCGCGCACATCTTCGGCCGCCGGTGTATCGAAAGTCACATTCGCGGCGGCAACCCGTGGAGCCATACTTGTCCGATGTGCAGGATCGAGTGGTTCCCTGCACCACATGGTGGGCGGACGGAGATGCTCGCGGCGGTGGAGGGTGCGCTCACACGGCTTGCAAGGCTCGATACAAACGACGAAGGCGTGAGGCGCGAGCTGGAAGCTTTCGATGTCGCGTTGGTGAGAATGCGCGAGATACTGCATACGCATCGATGGATATAGGGCCTCGTAGTCACGCGCAAGGTTGTGCGCCTCATGTACCCCACAATGCATGATTTGAAATAGCGTATTTTCCCTCTGGCACCGTCGCGGAGATTCCCGGATGTGAAATGTGACATCTACTGTTCCATGCGCGTTGCTCGTAGGCGACCCAGGGTAGGGCATGTTATCGACGTTGACCGTGATCGCGCAACAGGGAGCCTGTCGAACTGCCAACCTGCAATTCCATGCTATATTCTTGTGCCATCGCTGCGTCGGAACTATCTTATTTGAACCGCGGTGACCATACACAGAACCGTGGCGGTGGATGAGGCCTTAGTGCGCATGGTGTGCATTTGGCTAGCCAAAGTCGAAAGATTTGTATGGGGCTCGGCGGAAGCCATCATCGCATCAAGCAACATGAGGCTGTGGCTCAGCCGGGTGGAGGTATAAGTTGATGGGACCGCCCGCAAGAAGAAGCCTTCAACTGAGTCGTGTCTGTCCCTTGGTCCCTGTGTCATGCGCCTGTCGCATCGTTGCCTGGTAACGCAATTGGCACAGCGTCACGAGATAATCCGCAGGCAACTTGTGTGGTGCCTTACGGAGGGCTATGTGCCTGTGAATGTCTTCGGAGCTTGCGGGCTCATGGTTTCGGGAGCATGGGATCGATGGCATGGATGCGAAGGGACGAACAGGTCCATATGCAACGAGTCTGGGGCCTAATCAGTCTTGTGTCTGGGAAGAGGTTGAATGGAACATACAAGAGACGAGGCGCAGCGTGGCAGCGCCGACGCCGGGCGAGCTGGTGGCATTGCAACGGTATAGACGCGAAGTCACGTCGTATCCCGGTGTTCGCGAGAGCGTGCTCATCCCCGAAGTCTTGACATGGCATCATTAGTCGACGCTCACAAGGGCTCGCATGCGAAGTGGGTTGGTGAGGGCGAGCTAGTGGCGTCATGTTCAATAACGCGATCGCATAAGCGGTGTTCGACCGAGTGCGCAGGCGCTGATATCGAGGCGTGACAGGCTGTTGTTGGTGGAGCAAGAGATGGAGGGGCGACGGGACCCGGGTCCAGCCCGCGGACGTTTCCGGGGTCCCGCGTGCGTTAGCGCACCTCACACTATTCACCCCGCCCAAGTTCAGGGTTCTCAGGCTTACTAGACGCCATCGCCGTATCGTGCTCTATAACGCATGTAACACATTCCCAGAAGCTGAGATGTGCGCACTGCGCTCCTGAGGTGGGCCAAGGTCAGAGGATTCAGTGGGCGCAAGCTCCAGCCTCATGGGCAATGTGCACACATCATCGTCAACGTTACTCAAACCATGTTTTCAATCTGCGCCCATATGATCCACACGGGCCAGCCACTTACAGGCGTACAGATTTTGAGTGTCAGCTCAAACAGGATCCAGCGGCTTTCTCTTGGCGGCCTGTGTCGCGTGCAACGCCAATGGCAGTCAGGATGTATCTGCACGAATACAAGACAAGGTAGTTGCGAACGATTTATTGTTATTGATTCGCCTGGAGTCCAGCGCTGACCGGCATCTTGTTGAAGACGGATAGCTTATCAGCCCATCTACGACGTACATATGCTTGTTCCCCTCCTTCAGCTGCGTTCAGCTCTTGCACCGGTCCAGCCTCAACATGGAACAACAACAACTAGCTCCTCTGCCCGCTGAGCCGAAGGTCCCAAGCTGGAACACCTCTCAGGATATACAAAGTCAGACTGATGAAGTCACTGTTGGAGCACGACCAAACAGTACTACAGTTCCCACGGAGCCAATCCCACCACAGTTTGCAGCACCGGACGGACCTGCAGAATGGACGCCAAGGTACGCAAGTCGTGTGCGATGGCCAGTCGGATAGGGCTGACACACACAGCAACGCGCGTGAACTAAGTGCCGAGGCATGGCGAAATATTTTCGAGAACAACGACCTTCTGTGCGGCTTCCTGTTTCGTGAACAGTGCCAAGACGTTATACGTGCACGTTTGAACGGTGAGACACTTGACTGAAATGTTCTTGTCGGACGCTGACATGCTGCCTATAAGCCTTCGAGATAAAAAGCAGAGGGAGAGACAAAAAGCCTACTTATCAAGTTGTCGACGGGTCTTCTATACGCGTGCAAGAGACATCCAGTGCTATACAGATGTCGCTTGCCGAAAATGCGTTCTCAAGTCGCTTGATCGAAACCCACGCGTACGTGTTCTGTCTTCCAAGCGTTTGCGACTAGAGCTACCGCTAACTATACACAGCGGCCTGGGTGACGATATGATACAACTCGGAGCCTCTGGAACCCGAGGAAGAGAATCATCACACAGCAACGAACAAGCGGTAGCAGCACGCATGAAACAGTATTATGGCCTGTACAACGTTAGTGCTTCATCCTTTGACTGGCAGTGATCTTGAGGCTTACGCTGTCTTGAAAGTTCCCTCGCGCAAGAGTCATTATGGACGAGGAAGAGCTAGTACTGTCCCAAACGTGTATGGACTCTTTGGATGATATCAAGCGGGAGCCTTCCATTGGTCGAATCGCGAGATTCCACAAGCTATTCGGTAGATGAGCTAACACAGTCTTTAACTGCACAAAGCTCGCTAAGCAATGTCTTACAGGCCACATATTCGTTACCTTAGCCCTGCTCGGCGGACAGCAAAAGACGGTGAAGGTGGCAAGTGCTCTCGAATCCAAGGACGATCAACAAAATCGCGATGCGCTTCGAGGTGCACTTGGAGCAAGGATAGCTGCACTATTTGTTAACGTTGGCTTTAGTTACTCGAAAGACAACGGTTCTGGCACCTCAGACATTGAAGACAGATACAGAAGCTTGTTATATCTTGGCATGAATGCTACCGGCGGTGACACGCTTATCAGCCTAGAGTGAGGGGTCCCTGTCTTTCTACGGGCCAGCTCGTGCTAATGCTATAAAGCGTACAAGAATGGACGCGAAGCATAGCTTCTTACTAGAACTGGAGGGTCATCGAGGTTAGGAACGCCACGATGTCCTTGATACTTAATAGCCGAATAGACTAACATTATTAACAGAATGAGACTTCCACAAAGCTTATCGATCTTGCGGGTATAGTAGCCAACAATTATCCTGGCCACGAGAAGTACTCGAACTATTCAACGCTATTCAAATTTATTGAACAAAGAGCTGATAACCGCCTGGATGGCCCAAGGCTGACAAAGGACGAAGTTAAGGACATACTAATCGGATTGACACGCTGGTCTGAATAAGCCCAGAACTTTCAACGGTGACACGATGGCCTATAGAACGGGCATCATTGACGCCAAAGTTATGGCCATGCGACCGCGCCGCGGAGGATGCGTTTCATGTGTTAGTACGAGGTGGCGTGAAGGCAACATCGGTACAGGGCTTCCCTAGTCCCAAGCATAGATTATGCGCTCTGCTTCGTCTTCTTGTGTAATTGTCTTCGGGTATCCTCCCCGTCGCCCCGCTGCAGAAGTGCCAGAGCTTCATGAAGCAGCCTCTTCTCACCGAGCCTGACTGTGATCGCCATGCGACGGCGCTTAGCCAGGTCGTCACCTTTGAGAAGCGTCTCGTCTTCTTCCATGGTCGTTGGATACGTCCCAAGCTTTGCAGTCAGAGCCTTCGATACGATCGCTTGGTAGTCGTCAACGCGCTTCCGCTTTTCCGAAAAGAGCTCTGGCTTTTGCTTCTTGATGCCCTTGAACACAGCCTTTACTTGCTCTTCCAGCTCCGGGGAGACTTCGTGCAGCTGAGCCGAATAGGTGAGTTGCCCTTCCGAATCTGGGTCGCCGGAGTCGCGCTCGATGATGAAGTACTCTTCGAACTCTTCGTTCTCTTCAAGCTTTGCCTGTGTCACTGTCAGCTCATGCGCCCGTTGGGAGCGTGATGGTCATCATCGTACCTCGACCTTGCTGACGAAATCTTCCGACACTGTGAGCTGTTCAATGAGCGCTGCGCGAACGAGGCTCCAAGATAGCTCCGCTACATCGTAACGAGCATGTTCAGGTGTTACGTAGCCATAGCGGCGTAGTAGCTCAGACGTCGGTAACGGACCGTAGTAGTTCAGAACTTCCGACCCGGCTGACAGAGTTGATCGAAGCGACGTAACTTCGAGACTGTCGCCATGATTGACATGTGCCTGTCGGGGTCTGTTAGCTTACTGAAGTCTGCGTCTACACTGGCATATGACTCACGTTGAAGTCGGCATTCGCATTGAGTATGTCTGCCATAGGTACCATTCCAAGAGGAGTGGTGCCGTCACGATCTTCAACCCATCCGTCTTCTTCATTGTCGGACTCTTCGTCTTTGTTGTCCAGGTCAAAAGCGTAAGACATGATGGTGCTACCCATACGATGCGCAAGATCAAGAAGTTCTTGACTATCCAACTTTGAAGCCCCTTCCGGATAGAAGACCTTCGGGTTTTCCTCGACGACGGGAACAACGCGCGATCGCAGCATATCATCACTTTGCTGCTTTCCAACCTTGTCGACCGAAAGGCAAGTTCCCTCGAGCTCCTTCAGTTCTGCTTCCGACCAGAAGATGGGTGTATCGAACGTCCGTGGTAGTACGTCCAGATATGGCTTCCAGCGTGATGCATCGCCCTGTAGATGCTCGTACATCATGACGAGTATGAGGGATGTCCATGAGTCGAGAGGCTCTTTCTCATCGTCGCCTTCACCACCGACAAACGCGTCGAAAACTACTGGCAGTTTACTGGGAAGTTCGGAAGTCTCCACGCTAATGATCAGGTCTCTGGGAATGGTGAATAGCGTCGTATCTTGTGGTACATCCTGCTTCGCAACTATGCACTATCAGTGCTCACAATTCTACGCATTGCTGGGGTTTGGAAGGCGTACTGATTCCTCGGCCCGCGTCCTTGTCTCTCAAATCTTGAATTTCAAGCAGGTCGTCGCGGAAGACACCGCCGCCAGCCTTGAACCACGCCAAAAAGCGATCGGTGGCGCCCTTGAAGTCATCATTAGCTTGTGGGCGCGACATGGTGTTCTGAACTGTCAGCCTGGGTATTACGGCTGGAAGATATAGGCGACGTTGCAGAGCTTGCGCGCTTCTGAACGCGTTTGACGATGGTCGCGTCGGCGCAATTGGTGGGTGCAGAATCAGACGCGACTAGCGCGACGTCGGAGATAATCGCAATCTCCGGGCGGATCCCGCAAGCATCGCCGCCCAAGCACACCCACTCCATCTTCACATCATGGCAACCAAACACGGGAACACTTGCATTTACAGAAGCTAATCGCATTGCTCAGTTATTGCTCAAGAGTCGCGACGCACGAAGCGAACGCGCCCTCGTCGCAGCCTATCGTCCTCAAAACCCCGCCACAAAGCGTTTACGGCATCTTCAACGTCTTGCACTCTCTCAACTATGTCAGAACTATCAATCGTCACCTCTTCCATCCGGCGAAGCTGCTCCAGGAAGCCGATCGCTCTTGTCATGCGGCCTGCGCTCGAAAGGATCGCGTCGTGTTGTCGCTCAGACAATCTGTCGCGGCGTCGCAACGCTGGCGGTGTATGTCCCCGCTGAGACTCTCGATCTGATAACCGCCGCTCATCGGCCTCACGTGATACCGCGATCGGGGCCGCCGCAGTCGCCGCAGCAGGTTGTAGAGCCGCATCCTCAACCGCCGGTCTGACTTGTCGCAGCTCCGCCTGCATTATTCGCCGTGCCATCTCCTCGTCTTCCTCCTCTGCGCTGCCACGACGCATGCCTTGCGACATGTCCACAGCTGGGGGCGCTGTGCGATCGGCTTCGACGGCGCGAATCACGCGCAATCTTTCCTCGGCGTCAGCAATCGCCTGAATGGTCTGGTCGATAGCTGCTTGAGCATTGAGTTCTGCGGAAGGTATAGCACGTAGAGCTTCACCTATGTGTTGGAAGAATCGCCGAACGTCCTGCTCATTGGTATTCTCCAACCCGAAGATAAGCTCAATTCGCCGACCTCTCAGTCCCACCGCAGGCACACGAAAGAGACTCCTCTCTAGAAGTGATGTCGGGTCTGGCTCTTCGTCGACGCCTCCGAGTGCCTCGGCTCTAGCGTCGTCAAACCAGCTCTCGCGACATATTGGGCACCACATGCTATATCCTCTAGGACTGCTCAGGTGCGCTTCGATGCACGTCCTTCCGAACACATGCCGACAGTTCGAGTTGGGGTGGGTGGAGCGTACACGGACTGGGTAGTCGCCGCCTTCCTCCAGCGGGGGAAAGGCCTCGTAGCACAACGGACATATGCGATCACCCTCTGGGACATCGTTTAGTGGCACAGGTATCAAGTGCGATAAGTACTCGCGAATGCGTCGTTCAGCTCGGCGACTAGGCATGTTGAGTTTGATAAGCGTTTCTACAAGTGCGCACGCAGGTAAGTAATGGTAAGGAAGTGCAAAACGAGGTCCATGCGAAGAGAAGTTATACATCGTTCTGGGCTTCACGTCGCGCCTCTGAAGTCGCTGCTATGCTTGAAGCTATCAGATTGGCATCACACATTCCACATGTTCATCGCGGGACATTCAGGGATGCGTGCTTCAATTGACTCCATTCAGTATTACTACACGACTTTACCGCCGACAACAGCCCGGTCTCACATTATGGGATCTAGCCCGTCCGCAACGCTCACAGGTAGTGACGGCCATGCGATCGGCCTGCTCGAGCAATTGGACGACCGTCCACAAGTCCCTAACAGTCCCCCGGGTTCCAATACGTCGTCTACTCCGCCGCAAACCACCCAAAAAGACATGCTCCTCGCTGCGAGATGTAGTAGAGGAACTAGAGCTACTCGAGCTGCTGAAGCTGTCAGACCGAGCACTCGCCGCCCGAACATGCGTGTTGTTAGCCTCCACCGGAAGGCTGCCAGGTCCAATTGTGATTGTCTGTCTTGAGGACCCTAGCATCCTTGCGAGTCTTCCTGCTCTTGCTACCGTCACTGGTCTTACAGACCTTGCGAGCCTCACATGTCCCTCAACGCCTTCGGGTCTTGCAGCTTGCGGTGTATCCGCTCGGCTGCTACGTCCATCTCCGTCTCTCCTGCCGCGCAGTCGCGCAATGGTATCTCTCACCGCTACACCCAATCTTCGCCGACGCTCCGGCCATGGAGATGGTACTGGTTCCCTGGGATGATAAGTGAAATGAACACGATCCGTGCGAACAGTCCCGGAAGCTGCGATACGGCTGATCTCAGGTATTTCTGCGGAAAGGGTATCTTCGACAAAGCTGTATGGATCCTCAAATGGTCTTGTAGGCCAGGCGGCTTCGGCATTCTCTCTAGTTGGCTCCTGCATTGCGAGAATGATCTCCAGAAGAACACTCGCCGGGATGTCTCGGATAGTGTTGAACCAATGGGTGCGGCAGAGTGGACATTTGTTGCTCCACGCATTGCGACCTTCGAATAATTTGCGCAAGCAACGATGACCGAAGACGTGATGACAGTCGCCGAAATGGATTTGAACAGGACGTTCAGGTGTTCCTTGCTCGTCAGGACTAGGGTCGCCATAGCGCGTGACGCAAAGCGAGCAAGTACGATCTTCGCTTCGTAGTGACGAGGATTGAACTTCGGTGCAGTAGAGCGTCCGGAAGCTTTGCGCGTCCGCCGCTGGCTGCGGGGGCTGTCGGGCGTGTTGCATGACTTCTCTCTTGTGGATTCCAGGCGTGGCCTACTTCAGAAGTGAGAAAGAGGTATATGTCGCCTTCAGGTGAAGCGCGATTCCAATCAACAGCCGCAAACCTTCGTGAAGCGTCGCATTGCGGACGGCTGCGACGCCGCTGCTCAAAGCCCCGCGTGGCGGTTCTACGCCCCGAAACGCCCTACCACGGAGTATCTATTCCCGGATGTCAGATGAACGGTCTTTGTTGCTCCGGTCTTCACGCGCACACGCCGTTCATTCCCAACACCACGTACCATGAACTCGATATCACGCTTCATTTATATCTACTAACAGTTCCCACACGCCTTTATAGCTCAGTCAGCCGTCCGCATTACCAAACATGGCCCTTGCTCTGTTGAATCTGCTTCACATTGATGTTCCGCCACATCAACACTCCGAAAGCGCCGAGGACCCATATACCCGTACTCACGAGTAGAAGCCGAGATATCGCGTCTTCATATGCATGCTGAATAGCGATGCGCGTGGGGGAGGCGATCGGATAAGACAACTGCTTCGCCAGATCCCCAAAGATCCCGTGAAGATCTGGCAACTCCTCCGGGGACAGGTATTGCCGCAGTCGACTTGGAAGCACGTCCGACCAGATTGAGGCGGCGATAGTCAAACCAATGGCTCCACCTATATTCCCAAAGATGCTGACAAGAGCGAGCATCGCCGCAACATGCTCGTGCGACCCTGCGGCCAGGATAGCGATCTCATCCGTAACGACGAGGACGCCCTGTGAAACGGAGATGAGGAGGAAGCACACGATGATATAGCCGGTGTTCCCTGGAGCGAGGAAGAGGACCATGAGACCCTGACCCAGCATGCTGAGCGGGATACCGATAACGAGCGATATGGTTTTGAAGCGGCCAGTGCGATGGATGATGTAGCCAGCCAAGACCGCGAATACCACGCTGACAATGGTATAGGCTTGCGCGACGTAGCTCGCTTCTTCCACGCTAAGGCCTTGCACGACTTGCAGGTAAGAGCTGAAGTAGCTGTTCCAGATGGCATAGCTGCCGAAGAGACATGTGCATACGAGACATGCTCCAGAGACGGTTCGATCCATGAGTAAGCTGTATGGAAGAAGGCGGATGGGCGCGAAGGACCTTTCCCAAAATACGAATGCGACGAGGAAGCAGACGCCAAGTATGGACATGACCACCATGGACGGTGATGCCCAACCGTTGCCCGCCAACGTGTGAAGGTTGAACGGCAGCAGGGAAAGCGTAACGCCCACCGAGACCAAGCACAAGCCGATCGCATCAAACTCCCGACTGTAGTGTATCACAGACTGCAGAGCATTGCGACCGGTCTTGCGCTCGCGCACAAGCCCCATTCTCTTCGCTTTCCTGTAATTCCACATCAGCAGCCCAAACAGCGGCAGCGTAACAAGCGGAACGAGTGCACTGAACATGGCAAACGCCCACCGCCATCCCAAGCCACCAAGGTACCGTTGAGCCAACGGCCCAGCTACCCATCCCGTAATCAGACCAGTCGAGTTCATAAGGGCCTGCATCAGCGCCCTGTTCTCCAACTTTGTCGTATCAGCGATGAAGACGGCCAGTATATACTGCACGCCATTATTTCCCACCGTATGGAATATCATTGCCGCCGCGTACACTCCGACGCCCTCGCATATTGTCATGATAAGCAATCCCAGTGTTCCGAGACACACGCATAAGATCAAGCCATGCGGTCGCCCAAAGACATCGATGATTCTGGCAATCGTCAGATTGGTCACTCCGCCGACTACGTTGCTGAGGATGCTGACGGTGGGCGTGAACGAGTGCATGGAGAAGGCTGATGTGACGTATGGTATGAGCGCTGCTGTTGTGCCGGCTAGCAGTGTTTCGACGAAGTAGATGAACCAGATCATTATGTAGGCTGTTGTTAGGGAATGTCCTGTCCAGGCTTGCGTTGTGGCTTCGATGGCGAGGACGCCTGGCTGGGCTGTGGGAGATGGGCCGTCATCGTTGGAGGGTGGATCTTCTGGAGACGGGCAGCTGGGATCGTCGGCACTTGATTTGACAGCTTCGGCGAAGCTGGATGTTGAAGACGATGGAGAGAGAAGAGGCTCTTCGATCGATGCGCGAGAGCGACTCATGTCGCACGGTTGAAGGCTTCAGAGGGTTGAGTGGGTGTATCGACAAGGGCAAAATCTAGGCAGTATGCGCACTGTGGTGGCTGCTGACACTCTTAGACTAGTTGGTGAAGCCCGTAACAACCATGTGAGTGAGAAAGCCACACCCTGCTGTACTTGGCTGACTTGTCATGTTCGCTAAGTAGACGGGCTAATACGAGCATGACATGCGGGTTGCACAAGCGGCTCGGCGAAGAGCATGTTTGCGATCGTTATGGCCCGAAACCCTGAACCCTGCTCATGCACAGCTGACATGCGTTTGGGGGCTACATGGCGCCACTGAGACTTCCAAGGTTGTCGCATGGACCTGCTCCCACTTCCATCGCGCTAAGTGCAAGTGCACCTGCATTCCTCTGGCACTAGTGCGTTATCCCAAGGTGACACTTGCACCAGTTCAAATAGGGTGACAGTCAAATTACACGCGCAATAGCTACCAAACTCCCCGCAATGCTCTCATAGTGCCCAGTCTAACCTAGCTCAACAAGCGGCAACATCAACCAGTCGCGCATATCTAGTGAACTCCTCATCGCGCGCAAGCATATCTCGCTCTTCGGGGAACGTACCCAACACCAACTCCACGCCACCATCTGCCTTCAGTGGGAACACCACCAGGAACCTGAATCGCCCACTGCCGCGTTCCAGCTGAGGCCTCATCGTCTCTGGCGAACCTCCGTTGGTGAAATACGCATGACCAAAGTTGATCTCGTTCATCTGAAAGAGTATCATGTTTGAGATCATGGCGTGCATGTGGTCAAGACCCATGTTGGCTGTGGAGAACCTGCTGTGATCTGGCAGTGACTGCAGCAGAGTGAACGCGTCGTGTATCAGTGCCGGTGTCATGCGCGCAGCAGAAGCACGCAGCATCTGCGCGATACTTGCAATGCTCGTAGTCGAGGCGCAGAGTTCTTCGACTGGCATGCTTGTTCGGTTGAGCGTGAGTAGACTGCCCATGTATGAGTCTGGTAAGAGGGAGGAGAAGTAAGGTCGCCCGTCCGTTGGCAACTCGAGGATGGAGAAGTCGTCGGGGTTGACCTGTCGGCCATTGGCCTTGGCTACAGCGAGACGAGCTCGCAATGCGGAGCGCCAAAAGAACGCTTGTATTATATCGCTGATGGATGTGGTGACGCCGTTAGCGGCCGGATCGCTTGCGACGTCCGCTTTGAGCAACTCGACCTTCTCGGGTGAGATCAAAAATAGGGTAGTGTCCATCTTCCTCTCAGCAGCCGGCAAGGGCCATACCGAGTGCAGCGGGTAGCGTGGCGGTCGGCCGAGAGGTCCTGCTGCCCTGGCAGCATGTTTCGCAAGGACATCGTCCGTGGGAACAAATGGAAGTAGGCCCCAGACATCAGGGTCGATCTCATCTACCGAGCGCGCATGTCCCTCCAAGTCATGCAGTACTTCGGGAAGGCTGTGGTTGAAGCTCTCCGCATCGTACCACGCACATGTTGCTGATGAGTCACCTTGCAGGTACCTGCAGTTCTCAGCCCAGGCCTTGATGGCAATAATAGCACCTACTCCATCAAGGCAGCAATGGTTGAGGTCCATAGCGAGGATGCAACCGCCTTTGATGAAGTTTGCTTGCGCCACAATGATATCTGCGGGCAGCTTTGGGAAAGTATCCTGTCGCAGGACCAGCTCGTCCTTGAAGGCTGATGGTACGAAGCCACCATCTCGTAGGGTCTCGAAAGTTGGAAGCACGTGAGACAGATCTTTGAACACTAGCCGGTCGCGAGCTGGGCGACCAAAGGGTGGCACGGCGACGGAGAGGTTGCCTGTCGTATATGCAATCTCGTCTTGGCACGATCGGATCATCTTTCCACCAAGGGCTGGTATGAGCTCAAAAGTCCGATTGAGTCCCGCCTGCATGTTCGCAAACGTCTCTTCAAAGGTTGCATCTGCTTTCAGGGGAAAGTAGAATACTAGTCCCATGTAGTGGTTTGGGTTGACATAGTCGAAGGGGTTCAACCGGAAGGACTGCCACGCTCTTCTCTGGGCGATCATGCGCTGCAGGGTCGATTCTCGGTCGCTAGCAGCATGACTTGTGCTATCTCCATTCTTCACTCCAGCGATCATTGGCTCGAGAGCGGCGATAAACTTGGCCAGGGTTGGATTGGCATACAGATGACGGGGTGCGAGTTTGTCCAGGCCTGCGATAGCTGATCGGATAGCAGTGACCGATGCAGACACTCCCAATGAATCAAGTCCGAGGGCGAACAAGTCATCGTTCGGGGTGGCGGTCGAGATGGCTGGAAGAGAGGACGCGAGTATGTCCTTTACTGACTGCTGCAACGTGGATGTAGAGCTGGTATCGATGTCAAAAGTAATCTCTGGGTTTTGAGAGCTGTAGAGTCGCTCGATGTAGTCATCGTAGAGCGTAATTGTTCCTCTTCTCTTGACGGTTCCTTTATCGGTACGGACGAAGGGCTTATCTGGTTGCGCAAAGATAACATAGTCGCGTGTCAAGTTTACGGCGTGTCGCGCTGAAGACATGCTAGTCTCTATTTTGGCCCAAATGCTGTCCATGAGTTCATCGCTCTTGTCCACGGCAGCCTTTAATTCGATGAGAAGGCCTGGCTGGCGCTTGTGGCTACCCACAACAAGGCAGCCATCAATCGCAGGGTGTGTACCCACTAGGGCTTCGAACTCCAATGGTAGAATCTTATAGCCGTTGGACAGGACGATGAGATCATCATTGCGCCCTGTGAACGCCCACAAATTGGGCTTAGTAGGGTGTTGCTTGTAGAGATCCTTGAGATTGATAGACTTCTGGTCTGGAAATGTGTGGAAGATGCCTTGGAATAAGGACGAATGTTCGTTGCGGTGCACCCAGTGTTCATAAATACCAGGTTCAACTTCCTTGAAGTCGAAGCCGGAGTACGGGTGGAAGGCGAACCATAACCAATCCTCTCTATCAACAACGAGGTTGCCGATGAAGAGACCCTCTGTCGTTCCCGTCAAGTTGAGCACTCTGATGACGTCGTTGACTTTGCCGGCACTGACTGGGCTGACTGGACCACCGGAAGCGCAGATGAACTTAGATGTATGGAGCTTGGCCAACACATCAGGCGTGTCTCCAAGCTCATCGACGAGTGATGGGACCATACTCCAGATGTCGATCTTGGCGCCATCGGCGAGGTTCTCGATCAGCGACATGTTGGGGATCACGTTTTTCGGTCCCAAAACACACTGTAGATCAAACAATGCCGGCATGAGAATGTCCATGATGATGCCAGCGCCGTGGCACATGGGAAAGGAAGAGTAAATCCGGTCTCCTTCCTTCCAGTCCGACGTCCATGGCACCATTCCCCCGTCGCCATCGACAGGTGGAAGTAGGCGAATCGCATCCATCGTCCCAATCAGACCGTGAGACCATGGAATAGGCTTTGGCACCCCCGTGGAGCCCGATGTATGAAGATAACAGAAAGGTTCTGAGACCGCGGCATCGAACGTTTTGGTAAACGGAAATGGCTTGGCGGCTTCTGCATCCAACAGGTCGTCCAAGAGTGGTAGCTCCAGCAGCTTCATTGAGCGCCTCTCCAGGAAGCTCTTCACCAGGGGGGCTGCCGGTACATCGGATGCTTTGGCCCAAACGTTGCATTCGGTAGCTTCGAGCACAGCCAGGGCGCCTTCAACACTGTTCTTGGGCGAAAGGTTGAGTGCGGCGTAGCCGACCTTGACGCAAGCATATGTGAGGAGGACATGTCGGAGGTCGTGTGGCCCGACGTAGCCTACTGGCCGCACCGATGCCGACTTGCCAATCTGGTCATGGAGCCACCAGGCTGTCTTGTCCACGGCCTTCGCAAAAGTATGCGCTGATATGTCTCGGAACGTCAGACCTGCGTCGGAAGTCGTTGCGATGGAGAAGACAACCCGGTTGGGATTATACCGCGCGACTTGGTCCATGATCTGAGGTATGAGACGGCGTCCATACGCCGGCTCTCCACCAGTGCCGTCTGCGGATGATGAGTCCGAGGACTTCATGTTTGCTGAAGAACGTGGTGAAGAGCGCGGTGAAGAACGTGGTGGTGAATGTACGACGGACGTTGGTGGGGTTGATGCGTCACTGGCCATCGACATCGCGCTCGGCGATGAATATCCGCTCTTGGTGCCGCTGAACGGGCTGCGAGCTTGCAGATAGCCGGTGTTGGCTTCGCTGATCCACGGCATATCCGATTCTTGCAGCCTGTTCTCCTTGAAGTAGCTTGGCCGCCCGTTCTCGTATATTAGCTCAAGCCGCTGGTCCTTCTCGAACTCGCCTTTAGGCGCGCTCACCCATGTTCCGTCGCCTAGCATGGCTACGCTGCAGTGCCATGGTGTGGTGTAGCCCGTCTTGGTGTTCAAGAGACTTATCGATATCTTGTGGTCGCCTATCGATTCGTGTATTGATAACCTCAGGTGGTGTGGGAAGGCGGCTTTGACTGCTCCAGCATAAGCCTGTACTTGATGTCAGTGTCCGATAGCTCAGCCAGTAGTGCGAGGACTCTCGGAACTTACGTATCCTCTGAACAGCATCTGCTTGGCTAGATATTTGACGTCCCTCTTGTATTGGTTGCTGCCGCGGTTCTCTCCAAGTGCGAATATGTGCTTCAGATCCGACTCGAGAAACTTGCGGTAGCCGAGATAAGTGAGTCTCGTATCAGCATTCTCCTTGATCTCCTTATCGATATCGATATCCGGCCTTCCGTGCTTGTTCAGAAGCAGTCGGCGGAAGTTGGTACAATTCGCAACATATGTGATCTCTCGCAATTTGTCCGGGAGCGGAAGGTCTAGTATGTCCTTCAGACGAGAGAAGGCAACGTACGTGAACTTCTTCTCGACCGCCATCTGCCGTAAAGCCTCGCCATAGATCCATGTTTCGCGGTCGGATATCGACAAAAGGTCTTGTTTAAAGTGTCAGTAGAGACTATCTGTAGCAGAGATAGATACATACCGTTGTAGGTGATACCATCGGATATGATGGTAACTCTTGCTCCCGGCTTGTAGACACCCTTGATCCTTGCGCACATGTGGTTCAACCGTTGAAGCGCTAGCTCTTCCGCCTTGTCCGGAAGGGACCCAAGGACTTTGTAAACCTTGTTGGCCGACTTGAAAGGAAAGGCCGGCAAACATGCTTCAACACGTTCACCTGCCAGGACGAATCGGTCGATTACGGACAGGAAGTTCGCCTTTCCTGCCGCTAGACGCTCTTTGGAATCGTCAAACTTGTCGAGCGCATGTTCGTAAATGATATCCAAGATCTTGGTAGACGTATCTCCCGCCTCAGTCGACGATGCAGGGACTGGTTGGTCTATGTGTAGGTGTGAGATGCCAAGGCCGTGGGTGCTGGTGCCAGTCAAGCCGTTGGGGCGTATCCGCATGTCGACCATAACTCGCGAGACATCAATAGACTTGCGATCTGTGAAGGTGAGTAGAGTGTCATCAGATTCTGGAATCGCTCATATAAAGACCCCAGAATACGTTTGCCAGGGTCGGGTTTTGTGAGCCGGTAAAGTGGGCGAATGCCGCACGAGCCTTGAGATCAGGCCTTGAGATCAGGCGAAGGCTGACGGAAGCCACGATGAGACTGTAGTGTCGGGAACGGCACGCAGATACAGTCCGAGCTCCGGCATTGCAGGGGCGGCTGAGGTAATATGAGGGTGTTCGAGGCGAACAGGCCTCGCTTTTTCGATACGCTCCTGCCATTGATTCGATGGGGCTGTACGAAGCCAGCTGGAGTTGTAGGGCCTAGTCATTGTGACAAGCGACGCGCCCGATCCGGAGATGGATAAGCGGGACGAAGGCCAGCATGCGTGATGAATCCAAGACGCGGATCGGGGTGTGTGGTGGCATGTTGGACTGACTGCCCAGTCGAGGTTTGACGAAGGCTGCCAAGCGTCACGTGCTCTCTAGCGGCCATCACGCTTCACCGCCAAGCTTCTTCGCTGATGTACCCGCGCCGCAACGCGCGCCGCCGCAGGCTCGGTTCAGCCTATGCTCGCGATTTGATCACAATCAACACTCGGACATGCGAGGTGTACTCACCCGCCACGCGCAGCAAGCTACTTAATGCCCTGTTGGCATGCACGTATGTGCTGACACCAACATTGTCAGTGCCTCGACATCACCCCAGCGGGTTCCATCAACCGCCAAACCTGGTGCGCGATACCATGTAATCACAGACTCCACAGTCGCCGTCGCAACCCGTTGAGCTCGCAGGGGGCCAGAGCGGCCCCAAGGCCACAGTAGACACGCGGTAGAAGCGGGTAGGCATTGCAGCGTCGTGGGGATATCAAAGCTAACAGCATCAGTATAGTCTTGCGACGATACCAGCCTTCAATCGACGCCCCGCAGTCATGTCGCTACACAATGCCAACCCAAACCTTCGCGCCGATCATTCTCCGTACCTCCACTTGGTGAGCTGGATTGCTGTTGGTGGAGTCTTTCTCTTGGCTGCGGAGTTTACAGCCCTAGGAGGTTAAGAGGGAGCTCAGTCGTGTGTCGGACTTCTACATGACCTTTCTAGCGGCAAAAGATGCGTCGCTAGACTTGCTCATAAGAGCAGCTGATAGCCGGAACGTGCTCATGCGAAATTCGCTCATTCGAAAACGCGCTCACGGCAGAATGCGCTTGTTTGAGAAGGTGGCTGACCCGGCAGGGTGCCTCATGGCAAGGGCTAGAATCGGCTGCGCCCTCGTGGGCGACATGTGTTGAAGGCCTGGTGCGTGGGATGACGGCGTCGGAACCAAGCCCACAGCAGCGGGTAATATGCCCTCAGACTGCTTGCAGTGGAGCGGGCCGTTGGACAGGGTCCGTGCTCGCGTATGGCTTCACCAACCTCACCCTGGTTCGCGGGTCGTGTCTGCATCCCCGCTTACTGTCAGCATGGCGCCCCTACGCCCGCCGCAAACGTCCAGTACATGTACACATGCAAGGCCGTGATGCGTCGCGGCTCGCTATCGCGTTCTCACCGGCCAACATGACACACGATTCAACACCATACCCATACCCGTATTCGCAGGCTGCACAGCTAGATCCGCGCATCACGCTCCCGAGACCGTCCATCGATCCTGGTCTAGCACCTTTGATCGACTCTGCGCTTTTACCGGAAGAGTTGGATGTAGCCTTCCTCCGCGGCTTCGATGTTGGTGGCAGTCCCGAACCAATCCTCGCCGCGAACCCGCATCTGACGCATACGGAGCATGCCGTACCCGGCTCGTGCGGCCACAGCATCGCCTTGTCAGTCTTCGCCCCGAAGGCCTCGCCCAATGCATTACCAGTCTTGTATTACATACACGGTGGCGGCATGATCTTAGGCGATCGCTTCAGCGCTGTTGCGCAACTAGTCGATCTTGTCCAAGACATCCCATGCGTCATCGCCTCAATCGAGTACCGACTCGCACCCGAGACACCTGCACCAGGCGGCGCCGAAGACTGCTATGATGGGCTGGTCTGGCTTTCGACAAACGCCGCGCGCCTAGGCATCGATCCAGCTGCAATCGTGATCTGCGGGTCCTCAGGCGGTGCGCCCCTCGCTGCAGCAACCTGTCTCATGGCCCGCGACAAGGCAAACCCAACCGTGCCGATCAAAGCGCAAATGCTCTTGTCGCCCATGCTCGACGACCGCTGCGACAGCGTCTCAGACCACCAATTCGAGTACGGCGTGCCCTGGAACGGCGCCACGAACCGCGCGGCCTGGAACCACGCTCTTGCCGGTCAGCGTGGCACCAACACGGTCACCGCATATCAGGCCCCATCCCGCGCTACAGACCTGTCCAACTTACCTCAGACTTACATCGATGCGGCTGAATGCGAGGTCTTCCGCGATCCTGCAGTCATGTATGCTATGATCATGTGGCGGTGTGGTTCCTCGTGTGAGCTGCATGTCTGGCCCGGGGGGACGCACTTGTTTGATGCTGTTGAGAATCCGAAGGTGCCGGTTGTGGGGGCTGCGATTGCGGCGAAGAGGGCTTGGTTGAGGAGGGTGATGCTGCCGTTGGAGGATGACGGCAGCATAACTTGAAGTGCTGTGTCTGCCGTGGTGTCGCGACTGTGTTCAGGTTGAGGTTGAGCATTCCTTCTTCAGTTTCATTCGAGATATCGTTATTGACGTACGCCAACACGATGTCTATTGCTTGCGATCCAGACAGCTGGCATTCCCTGCTATTCGCACCTCTACTTGTACTCAAAAGCTAAATTCGTGACACTCATTGCTGGTACACCGTCGTGGCCATCAACATGCGATGTCTTCTCTTACCGAAAATGCATCCCCAGTAGCATCATCGCTGTCGCGAGCCCAACATTGAATACACCTCAAGCTAGTTGACGCATGCGCTAATGTCCTAGTTTCTTTGTTGTGTCACGCAGCGACTTGAGAGTGAAGGCCTTGCATGGCTCAGCGTGGGACACAATGTCATCCACCAACCTGACGTGAACTACAGTGACAAGCGAAGGATCGAGAGCTGCCGGTAAATTGCTCATATAGCCAAGAACAAAATGACTAGACTCAAAGCACCTACAGCCTTAGTGCAGTAGCTGATAGGCTTGGTATCGCTCGGCCATGCCGCGTTATTTGTTGCATCCGTTCCGACAACCCATATCAGTTTCGTACTCTACCCAGGTTGTCAGATAGATATCACCTCATCCTACAATGCAATAGAAATTCTGTCGTGAATCCCTTTCCCTGTCGAACGCATCCTATCCCTCTTACTACCACAGCAACTATCTGCAAAATGGCACGTAACATACCCGACCATCCGCCCAAAGAGCACCGGCTTCCCATGCTGCGACCACTAGGTACGCAAACCCCGATCCTAACCCATACCCTTCGTACCAACTCACCGCCCCACAGGCAAATCCGAACAGCTCTCCTCCGTATCCCACGCCCTCGGCTTCTTCAAGAATGTCGGCATGTCCGCCCACTACACCCTATCCACCCGCAGTACTACCCAACCACCCGATCTTCAAAGCCTAGTGTATGCGGCGGTGGCGGACGTCATAAGAAAGCATGTTATTCTATCCGCCATTCCCATAAACGAAGCGTCACCGGAGGCGTACTTTGCGCGATTAGAGGTAATCGATCTTGCGAAGTGCGTGGTCTGGAAAACACGGATTGGCTGTGCTACGCGTGGGGAACAGGAAGAAGATGGGGAGCTTGATGCGATGCTTGAGGGGCAGCATAATGTTGATTTCAAAACTGATTATGGCGATGTACCCTTCTGGCGTCTGATCATCCTGCAAGATGCTGGGACGGAACTCAGTTTCACTGCATCCTTCATCTTCCACCATAGTCTCGGCGACGGCGCAACAGGGTCAATCTTCCACTCGTCCTTCCTCCAAGGCCTGAACACCGCTATCTCCCTCCCCTGTCTCGACACCCACAGCAACACACGCATACCCGTCAACCCCACCGTCCAGCTTCTCGCCCCCCTAGAGCACCTCCACCCCCTGCCCATCAACCCCAATCCTCACTCCCACCGCGCAGACAACGCCTCGGAGTTAAAAGAATGGTTCGGAAACCCCATTCACACGCCCCTGAAGACGCATTACAAAACACTCTTCTTATCACCCGCAACCACCGCAACGTTCGCGAAAAAATGCAAGGACAACGGCGTTTCGGTGACATCCGGTCTCACCGCCATACTAGCGGACGCTCTCTTCAACGCTTTACCAGACACCGTGGAAGCGCTCACGGGCATTGTACCGATTAATCTACGGCCGTGGCTGGATCTACCTGCGACCGAGGCGGATGGGGCGATGGGAAGTTTTATTGATGCGATGAAAGTGCATGTGAGGCGTGAGGAGTGCGGGGAAGGCGGTGGAGGCGGTGGTGATGCTAAGGGCATGATGAGCGGTCTACGCGCTGCACAATATACGTCGGAAGAGATTAAGAGGTATCTCGCCAACGCCTCACCAACCGGCGAACCGTACACGTCCATCGCGCCGTTTAAACTCATCCCTGATGTCGCTACCGTGTTTACATCGCTCGTCGGCACAAAGCGCGATGCTGCGTTTGAGATATCGAATTTGGGCCGCTTTCATGATCCTTCTGCTCATGATCTCCGCCATGGCGACGATGCCGCACACTGGCGGATTGGTAGAATGGTGTTTAGTCGCAGTGCTGTTGTGTTTGGCGCGGCGGTTACGACGAGTGTTATTACGGGGGCGGATGGGGGGTTGAGTGTTGGGTTTTGTTGGCAGGATGGTGTTGTGGAGAGGAGTGTGGTTGAGCAGGTTGTAAAGGTGTGTAGGGAGGGAGTTGAGGGTTGTGGGTTTTGATCGGAGTAGGAGGTAGAGCAGTGGTGGAGGGGGGTGTGTGCGGATGAACTGCTGGGCCATTAGAGAGGATGTGCCTGGCGTGGGCTGGTAATGCGCTCATCCTCGTTTGATGCATTAGGTCTGCATCGTTTCCAAAACGGGCCGCGAACAAGACTGCTATACTGCCCTGCCCCGATTTCTGTCATCGCAGTATAAATTCCTTTACTCGATCTTGATTCGCCTTGACGTAAGCACCCAATCCAGATACATGCTGAAGTCCTGTCGCAAAGAGGAAGCAATCACCACTGATAAGCTTCCATCTTCCATTTTGATCATGTCTAAGAAGACAAGGTGCCACAGCACCTTTGATGATACAGACTGCATCCCCAGACTGTGCGTCTTCAGGTACGGTCGCAAGCTCGCCGTTACTCAACAGGCTAATTTTGCAAAGCTGAAGAGCTTGATAAAAGAGTTCCATCTCTTCCCAAAGGTAGATCGGGTTGCCCTAATCGGGATGAGATGTTTGTATCAAGTAGATGAGGGGCGACTTACGTAGGTACCACATGCTCGAGTCAGGGAGTAATGCAGATCTATCCCCTTCATGCGAGATAAGACTATGCGCTCATTAGTTCCCAGGATCCTCTAGACAAGTTGCGCGCTTACTAGAGAAGATCTTTCGACCAAACTGGCTCAGTGTGAATGAGGTAGCATTTCTACGGTTCCCTTTTGCATCCCGATATACTCTGGTATTGTGCAGATCTTGATATACATTGAGCATCTGTTGTTCGGCGTCATCGTTATCCAGAAAGTGAAATGTCCGGCTCGACTTGACGATTTGCGCATAATGACATCCTGCGACATGTAGTTCGGGGCGTGTAGGGGAACCTTTCAACGAATAGGATTCTAGCGTGCGTTTACGATCTTCGGCAGTAGGGCGTAGTGATAAATTGCCCAACATTCTTGCTTTGTCTGATTCGCAATGAAAAGCAAGAGACTGGAGTGGTAAGGTTTGGGACCAGTCTGGCATCCATGAGGGTATATTCAGTTCGTGTGAGTGGCGGATGGCGGCGAGGATCCGAGTTCCTAGCACGGGCAAAAGGTACTCAGCGACTCGCTTGAACAACGTTTCTACACTCTGTGTATAGTCGATCAAATCGTCAATGTCCGATTGCCTAGAGCCGATGAGGGATTTCAGAGCAAAGACCTTGTCTCTGGAGTTGCTCGCTAGACATTCTCTGCTCATGTACAGGCGATTCCACAGATTGAATTGTGGCGTGGAGTACTCAACTTGACTTGTCCACAATAATTCCAGAGGGCGTGGTAGAACACCACGTGTGGTCTTTCGTGTTGACCTAATTGCGTCAGGACCATTTGATGGACCTCCGTAGCAGAGGTGCCTTAATACCTCTAGTGGTATGACTGCTGAACCGTAAACGACTTTGATATCCTTTTTCTTGTACACTTCTTGAAGGACCCAGGTTCTCTTGAACCATGGTTCTTCGAACACTGTTTCAATCTGCTTAATGATGGCTTTGCTCGGTGGAGGCCGTGGCCACAGCGTGTGGCCACGTTTCAGAAAATTGTCGACTTTTCTCGATTCATCCAGCAAGAGGCGACAGTCAGGGACGTGGTCGCTGAGCATGACCATAATACTCAACGCGTGATCGTAAACTTCATTCATTATGCGCACCTGGCGAGATCTTTCCTGAAGGTCCGCCTGGTTAATACAAACAGCATCGATCCATACTGGTCGGTCTTTGTGAGCCAGGCGCAAGCGACGGAGAGCAGCGTAACAGTTCTTCCCCACAAGTAATCTTTCTTGGCCATTATTGAAGTAAATTGTGTTCATGAGCTGGCTACTATCGCCCCAAGTGTAAGAGACTGCTTCGTATGTAAAGTGTGTAGGGTGAGCTTTCGGATAGCGTGTAGTGAATGCGAGTTGTACATGGCGGAGGGTGCATGCGAATGGATCTGACTCGTTTGGACTTGGATGTAGAACAAGGATGCGTATAGAGTCGCTGTATTGTAGCGGTCGGTATTGATAAAGAGGCTCACCCATGGCAAGTAGATATGTGGAAGCTTTGCGAATGAAGGCTGAGAGCAGCATTGTCAGCGATGGGGCAGCATCTCCGCCGTGCATACGTCTTGACCACATCGAGCAGGTGGGGCCCGAAACGAAGCTCCAGCTCCGTGCACGAAAGCGACGCAGCAGCGAGTACGCAAGGTTTGTCAAGCTTTAGTGTGCTGATAGTCCATGGGCAAACATGTTCACAAGTTGCGCTAAAGCAGGTATCGCGCCGTTCCCGCGCTTGTGTACCTCAGCATTGTCTCAGTACGCTGTGTTCTCATAGCTCTACATGCGCTGGAGGGCAGCACGTTGTTACAATCATTCGAGCGTGTTATCGATACCGTGAAGTAGACGTTGGGGATTAGGGGTTCATGGCGGGATTTGCGTGACGCGCAGCATCTATGGATCAAGCCCCGGTTAATCGACTCGTTGGCAATCCCCGCTTCCATCATCTCCTCGCTCTTGCTCTTCGCCTTCACTTCATACTGCTCACAAAGATAATACCTTTTCGACGCAATGAATGGATTCGACAAGACAGTGTAAATGATAGCGCAAGCCTAGTTATCGTAGCGTACGGAGTCATTTCAGTCTACCCTTCTCCCAAAGTTCGTTCTGTGCCAGTTCGCAAATAGTTATCTTCTCATCTGTACAACACTATGTTAACAGACTTAGTCACAGCACTCTCTCAACTTCATGAACGCAATCGTTCTAGCGCGCGCAAGTAGCTTGCGTTACCGGATCGATCGCATGAACTACACAATCCAGCCAATAAGCACCAACCACGCCTGCCAGCACTAAAGAGATGGAGCAACGCTCTAGTGCCCTATGAACCAGCCCCGAAGCACAAAGACTGGGTCGTAGAACATTAGAGCGTTGCTCCATCCCCGAGCCTAAGCTGCTCTGACATCGTGTCCGTCCACCACATCACACCCCCATCAACCATCTACAACCTCCTACAACCTCCTACAAATATCCTCAACAATCTCCTCCGTCCCCGCCTTCCCCCCCATATCCGGACTCAACAACGCCCCCTCCTCCAAATTCCCATCCACCGCTTGATAAATCCTCGCCGCCGCCTCCTCCTCCCCAATAAACTCCAACATCAGCGCTGTGCTCCTAATCGTCGCAATCGGGTTGGCGATACCCTGGCCCTCGATATCAGGCGCAGACCCATGGCACGGCTCACCGATAACAAAATCCTTTCCTACATTGGCAGACGGAACGAGACCGAGGGAACCGACGAGGGCGGCGGCGCCGTCGGATAAGATGTCGCCGTAGAGATTGGGTGCGACGATGACGTCGTAGTCTTGGGGTTGGCGGAAGAGTTTGTAGACCATTGAGTCGACGATTTGTTCTTCGATGTTTACGCCGCCGTATTTCCTGTTTTGCAGCGCGCGGCGGGCGGTTTCGCGGAAGAGGCCGTCGGTTTGCGATAGCACATTGCTCTTGTGTGTGATGGTGACGAGTGGGGAGGAGTGAATAGACTGCGCGCCGGCGTCGCGAACGCGTTGGCGGCGGAGGGCGATGTCGCCGGCCATTTCGGAGATGTTGAAAGACGCGGTTTCGGAAATGCGCTTGATTGCTTCGGCGATTTTGGAGCCGTCGGGTGCGGTGTACGTCTTTTCTTCTTTGACGTAAAGATCCTCCGTATTCTCTCGCACAATCACCAAATCAACATCCCTCGCCGCGCCCCTAACACTCTTAACAGGCCTCACATTAGCATAAAGCTTCATCTTCTTCCTCAACGCAACAATAGGACTCGAATATCCCTTGGTTTGCACAGTCGGCGAGCTGACGGCTCCGAAGAGGGCGCCATCGCAGTCGGATTTCAGGGCCGAGACGGTGTCGTCGGGGAGGGCGGCCCCGGTCTTTTGAAAGGTTTCCCAGCCGGCTTCGTGGTGCGAGAAGGAGAATTTTAGGCCGAAAGACGAGGGCAGCGCTTCGAGGATGCGGCGGCCCGCGGGGATGACTTCGCGGCCGATGCCGTCGCCGGGGATGAGGCCTGGGGTGTGTTAGTCGATTCGCATGGCAATTGATGTTATTGGCGCGTGAAAAACCAATTGATCGTCTTACCTATCCTCAAAGTGCGTGCGGCCATGTTGGGGATGTGATGCGGGTGTGACAGCTTCGCGGTGGAATTTTTGGTGTTGCTGCAGCTTGCGCCGAAGTTCGGAGGTCCGAGCTTTCTTTACCGGCGCGGCGCCCACGTTGTGTCCCCGCGGGGGAGAACGGAGATTGCCATGCATGGAAATATATCGTCAAAGTTACACTGACCGCTGCATTTGCTGCTCATACTGAGCGCGATTCCATATCATCCTTAACAATAGACCTAGGCCATCCCATTCCATCCCACATTACCCCTACCTCCCAAACGCCATGCTGAAACCCCCAATCCAATCCCCCATCACCATCACCAAACAAACTGCGGATACCAAGACCCAATCCCCTAATCAAGGTCACTATTCCCATCCTCCTTCTTCCCCCCGCCATGAACTTCCTCAAACTTCTCCTTCGGATCTTCCGCGCCCTCTTTCTTCGCTTGCTCAGTGGGCAGTAGTTCTATCACCACGACAAAGAGCTCCTGGTTGGTTTCCCGGTTCTTGAGCACATATCTAAGCGTGTGCGGTCTGATTAGTGAATGCAGTCAAGTCAGCTCCGTATCCCGAGGTCCAAAGAAATGTGTGAGTAGTAGTAGTGGTGGTGGTTGTGGTAGTAGTGGTTGTGGTGACGACGATAATGGGGGATACAGGAGGTTGAAGGAATGTGTGACTTACCGCAGCGGCTGTCCGTCCCAGTGCCCAATCATACTTATAACAGGTAATCCATACCCGATCTTGAGCGCAAACTCATTGAAGTCAAGATACGGGTTGAAGAAATCGCACTTGTATTCCCTCCCAGCCTCAAACACAAAGTCCTTCCTGTTCTGCTCTGTGAGGAAGAACTTTTGTCGCGCGCTGGCTCTGTCGGGTACGTGTTTGCTCTTCCTGACGTCTACGCCGTCGCCATCTGCGCCTTCTTCGTATACAACAGCCTCGCCGTCTGAGCCAGGAACTTCCACGTCTCCTTCTGTTTGTGCCTCGCCTTCCAGGTCGGCCTTGGCTGGCTTGTCCGCATCCTTCTTGGCGCCGATGCGCAGGACGTTTATCGAGGAAAGAAGCGCACCGTAGAGATACGGCTCGTCTGCGTACACATCGCCGTCTAGCCCTGGGTCAATCCACCACCTGACTACCCCAAACGCCTTGTCGAAAAGCGGCGGTAACCGGTCGCGGATAGGGTGATCGAAGTCGTTTCCGAAAACGAGCTTGTCGCCGGCGATGTCTTGTTTGGGTGTGAAGGAGAAGGATATCGAGTAGCGATCGTAGCAATGTTGGGGTACAGAGAAGTAGGGTGATGTCTTTGGGGAGCCTTCTGGTAGGCCTGGGCTTTGTTAGTGGCTGAAGCGTTGGAGGGGCAGTTTGGTGGAGGGGTCGGGTGGGAGGCGTACCGCGGTAGTCTTTGATTCGCATGTGGATGCGCGCGTCGATCAAGTCGGAGGAAATGTCGACGGGCTTTTCGCTGTTGACTAGGACGTCTTCGTGTTTTGACGTGTCGTAGGTTGCGCCCGCCGTGACGTGCAGTATGTACTGCTCGTGTGTCGCCATGTTTACTTTGGGACGCTCTTCAAGTGGGTGAACGCTGGGTTTAAACAAAGATCCGAGTAACGATGGAGGTTTTATGCGAGTGAGTATCAGCTCAAGTGCTGGGTGGGGTCGTCGTAATGTTCGTCAGTGTTGATCACACGCGCTGCCCCAAAATTTGGTGATGAGCGATGACGTTCCGAAGCCGCACGGAAGCAGGGATTGTGGCGCTAGCTCCCAATCAGCAAAGCGCGATCTGCCATGCGGCGGGCGCTGTCTGCTGTCACTCTAGGCGTGGCATGAAGGCGAGCACACCTGGAACAGGGTATCGAGTAGCGTTCACAACACTATTGATAGTGTGACGTCGCGAGAAGAGAAGTGAGTGGATATTCAGCCAAACAGTTGATACACCTCACCGACCTCCAACAGCATCGCCCCAATACCAAACACCCACCCCTCACACCCTCGTAAACGTATCAACATCCACCCTCTGATAAAAGCTCACATGTCCAAACGTCTCCCAATACTGCGCCAGCCGATCATGACTGATGAGAATGAGTTGACTCGTCATGTAGTTATCTGCTCGAAAAGTTAGCATCCATCTTCTCACACCCCACTCACACCCCCCAACTGTCTCCCCACCCTCTCATCCACCATCCCCCACAGCACTTCCACAGCAACAAAAGAAAGGACAAACATACCATCCCTAAACCCCGTCGCAGCAATATGCCCCACACTCCTCACAATCCTTGCGCCCTTGAAAATCTCCTCCTTCGCAACCCGTATCAAGCCATTCGGTCCAATATCCGGTGCTATGAACGTGTATTCGCCGCGAGGAATGTTTGGGTCGCCGGTGAGCTTGACGGCTTCGATGCGGCCGCAGTATACACTCTCGTCTTCCTCCGACCTGTGTTTACTGTCGTTTGATGTTTCCCCGGAGGTGGAAATGTAATTGTGGTAAGGTGACTGTAAAGTGGCGACGCTATCTTCCAGATCATCCGCGCTCTCCATCGCCGGCCCACCAACCTCAACACCCCCATCAACAGACCCCTCCTCGTCAGCAGAAGAACCCGCCGCATCCGTCGGCGCCGTCGTCCAACTCCCCTCACTACTCACACTCTCCTCCCGCTCCCTCGCCCGCATAGCCCACAGCGCACGTTCAGGAAGCGGTTTCGCATCCCGCTCATCCGGCTGCATGATAGCCAGGAACTCGCAGCCGTGGCCCGCGTAATCGCCGCACCAGATCCCTTGCCATGGTTTCTGGGGCGTGGGCGTGTAGCACGCTTCTGGTAGAGTTGCCCATGTCGTCACGTCCTCGCCAATGCGCATGCCCATACCCAGGACGCGCGTGGAAAATTCCATCCAGCGCCGGATCCGGAACGTGGAGTCGGAGAGCTGGGAGAGGGTGGCGGGCTTTTGGCCTGGTTGACGGTATCCAGATGGGGAGTGGTCATTTCGCGTGCGGTCTGCGCTGGGGAGGGTGAGGGGCGGCCAGACGGGCGTGGCATCTGTTGTTATAGCCTCGGGCCAGGGGCGGGTGAGCATGAGTTGGGAGAAGAGGGACGCGGCTTGTTGTTGGCGGTCGCGGTAGAGGGACATGCGGACTTCTTTCTGCAAACGATAACCAATATTCCCGACGGCTTCTTCGTAGGCGTCGCGGTTTAGACGCACGATGGGCGCGTTGAGGTCGAGGCGCACGTTCGGGCTGAAGGTATGGATTATAGCTTCGGGGTGTTGGTCCCAGGATAGAGCTACGGGCGAGCGTCGTTCGGCAACGAGGGCGTAGGCTTCGATTGCGTTGAGTCGGTGGTCGTAGCGCGCGATGAGCAGTTTGCCGGTGTGGGCTGTGTCGGCGAACCAGATCTTGCGGCGCGCGATGAACCAGTAGGGGTGGTGTTCTTGGTATAGTTCTCGCCATGTGAGGCGCGCTGGTTTCGTGACGTTGGGTACCTCTGCTTCTACGAAGGCCTGCCAGAGCGTGTCTTGGAATGTGTGGGTGCGCAGGACTTTGCTGACCATGCCCACGGTGAGGAGGTCTGATAATGAGAGGTAGCTGAGCACATGATGGAGTAGTTCCGAAGGGAGGTTCAGCAGCGGCGGGATGGGCGTTTGCGGTGCCGGGCTTTCTGTTTCGCGAATCCGTAGCTCCATGGTATCGATTGATGGTGTCGCGTGTTCGAAGTCGTATGCAGCCTCTTATTAGGAACCGATCGGCCGTTGGAGTACCTCAGCCAGGGTGGCGAAAAGCTTAAGTAGCAACCGCGTCCGTCCCTCTTACCTCTCGCATGCAACCCGCACCTCAAGCAGAAGTGAATCGTCCGCCCCAAGACTTAATAAAGCGCCTCAATCGTCGGTCCTGCAGGGCGCTCTTCCACCCGATGCTACCGTCTCGGCAACGTTCCGTGGTGACACCTTCCCACCTTCGCCTAGCCGCAACAAGTCCGGGGTAGATTGGGGTGATCAAGCAGCGAATACGAGCGCTATGCAAGATCAAAGAAGATCAAAGCACTACTCGCGTATCTTGGACGCGCTGAGTACCTGCTCTTTTGGGTGCTTGATGCTGCTTTGATGTTGCTTTGCGATGATGACGATGTTGCGATATCGGATGATGCGCTGCAAGGGTGAGGCGGCTCGGGAATATCTTCGGGTGCGACGGCAGAGGGAGAAGAGGAGGTTGATGTACAGGTTTGCCGCTGACAAAGGGAATGGAAGTGCTTGAATGCGAGGAGTTAGGTGCATGTCGTCGCCACGCAGACGTGATAGGTGCGTGTCGGTCACGATATCGCAGTACGTCACCGTTCGTCCGTGCGCTGCCGCATAGCTGGCTTTTGTGGGGTACCTTGAACTTGACTTCTGACACCACATTTTGAGGCAGACATCACATTCTTGGGGTACGCACGTCGCGACATCATGTGGCTAGGAGGTATCCAGTGATGATGGGGTGAGTATCTGCGCTGACATAACGTGACTTCACGACGACATATCACCGTGCGCCCGGAGATATGAGGATACAAATCACAGTTGAGGCATACATCATCATCGGGAAACATCATTCATTCAGGCAGAATTTCAAGCCAGGCGACAACATCAACCCACTACATACTTCCACCCACCAACCCCCCCAAACCACCCACCGCCTACAAGTCCTTGAACTTGCCCTTCCACGCCGCCTTCTGCGGCGACCTCTTCACCACGCCCACCGGCCCCTTCCCCATCTCCCCCTCCCTCCTCTTCTGCTCGAAAGCCGCCTGTCTCCTCCTCTCCCTCTCCTCCTTCTTCTCCGCCAACCCACCCACAGTCTTCTTCATGGCCGAAGCCCGATCTGCTTTGCGCAGCAAAGTCTCTTCAGCCGCCTTGTTCTTCTTCAGCTCTTCCTCGAGGAACTGGCGGCGGCGGCGGAGCTCCACGAGCTGCTCTTGGATGCCGTCGGCGGAGTCCTGGTGGGCGGCCTTGGCGGCGGCGGCACGACGGCTCCTGACCTCGTCGAGGAGGCGGGCGTCGGCGGCCTCCTTGGCTCCGGCTCCGTACATGCGGATGGGAGGCGTTGCGTACATCTTCGCGATTTGGCTTGGTCGCGGATGTAGTGTGGGTGTGTGGTGGTGGTGAAGTGGTAGTATGGTATGACTTGTGTTGGATTCTAGTCTTGAATGTAGTGTGATGGTGGTATGGTAGGCTTGAAAAGCAATTGTGAGTGTGAGATGGGAAGATAGAGCTGGAGAACAGAAGAGTTGGAGACGAAAGGACTTCTTATATAGTAAGGACTTCTTGGCTGGGACGACGTCTATTCTGCCGGTATCACAATAGCAAGGACTGTAAAAGTGAAGGTGAGCATGCAAATTTTCGCTGACGGCTGGTTTCTATAGGGCACAATAGCAGGAGATACGTGGGAAACGACGAGGTTGGGCGAGGTGAAAGGGCCTGTGGCCAATGACACCTCTTTGGATCGACTTCGAAGTGAGCGCGACTCTGGCTGTCGGCTTTCTACTGGCTGCAGGCTTGAAAATATCGACCGCTCGATCAGTCTGCGCCACTGCAGGACGTTTCAGAAAGTTTGCTATTGTATACTCAACAGCGTCGTTCTGGCCGCTGACGTAAGTGCGCTACGAACCTTAGGAACAGCCAGACCAAACATCACGTGCGGACTCAAGAGCCCAAGTTGAAGCATGAACACGACAATGGGATTCGCGCAACGTTCCCATCTATCATAGTAATGTGCGCCCGCAACCACCAACCACCAAGCGATACACGCGACTATTCAGCCCTGACAGCAACGTCATCACCTCGAGACATTCGCACTCAACTCGCACCCGCCTTCTTCTCTTTCTGCCAGGCCCTGCTCGCCTGCACCCACTCCTCCGGATCCCCCGGCATCCCCGAATCTCCATCAAACCCCTCCACTTGCATCTTCTCCAAAGTGAAGTCCGTCGTAGGCCGTAGCATCCACTCCGGAAGCGGTCCACTGGTCACGAAGTCCTCGACATCTTCTATGAACCACGCTTCGGGGTAGCTCAGGTCGGCTGGTGTGTCGACTTCCTGCTCAGGCTGAGGCTCCTCTTGTGGCTGTGAGGGTGAGGATTCTTCTTCAAAGGCCCGTTGCGTCATTCCGATAAGGTCCATCTTGCCGAAGTTGGGTGGGAGGTCGGGCATAATCCATTCATTGCTATCAGCGCTGTCGTCGAAGAGATAGTCGTTTGGGTTGCCGAAGTCGATGGGGTGGCTGTGCGTGGGGTCGATGGGGGAGTCGGAGAAGAGGTAGTCTAGTTCGTGGCCTTCGTTATCGTTTGAGACCGTGAGAGCCGCAATCTCGTCGGTAGTTTCAGCTTGGCCTGAAGAAGCGTTCTTCGAGTTGGCACGCGCAGTCTCCTCGGCTTTCTTCCGCGTAGTTGCCTCGGCTTCCTTCCGCGCAGCTTCCTCTGCCTCCTTCTTTGCAACTTCTTCGGCTTCTGCCCGCAATGCCGTCGCCAGTCTTCCCACACAGCCACTCATATTGCTGTTCACATCATCCCTGGTGATCTTCAGCCCACCAAGCACAATAGGCTCATGGTCTTTGATCTGCTGTTGCAGCATGCGCATCGCCGCCGGTCGGTAGTCGACAGCAGGCTCTGCCTTCGCAGGAGATGAAGCCGCAAGCGTGGAAGACTTGTCCGGCGAGAGTGTGTGAGTGGTGGAGGACATTTTCGGTGTGAGGGTGGAAGCGGAAGTGCGCTGTGGCTTGGTACCCGGGCTTGTAGCCATCTGGGTGGGCGCTGGATGTGTTATCACCGCATGGTTTGTCGTCGCGCCTGACGGTGGCAGCTGGACATCAGCTTGCTGCTGTCTAGCATTTTGAACCTGCGGCGGAGCTTGCTGTTGCGGTTGGCGCTGCTCTTGCTCTCGACTTATAGACTGAGGCAGCCTGTATCCATTGCTAGGATGGTTCGATGCGACTGGCGATAGTGCCTGACCCAGTGGCGGCGAAGGTTGCGGCACATATGGAGTCACCACAGGCACTGCTCCAGACGCAATCACAGCACCTTCCTGCGACCTGCGCTGAGGAGAGAAGCTGGCAAGTTCCTGCTGTCGATGTGGTCCATTTGGAGGCAATTCATGGTAGCCAAATGCAGGTTCGCCGGCTTGACGCTTTGCTGCTGGAGCGGGACTTGTTGTTATGGTCGAGGGAGTGAGATGTTGGGTCGGCGTGTTCGTGAAGGTATGTTGGACTTGAGGTTGCGCCAGAGATGTTGGATGACCTCGGTATGCAGCTATACTGCCCGTGTTGACTGGATGTTGAACTGGCCGCTGTTGTGGGGACTGATGCTGAAACTGCCGCGATGTCGCGTGTGCGGGTGTATTCTGTTGCAACGGGGACATCTGCTGAGTCGGTGACGCGGATGGAACGAATGGCTGTGGCGCATATCCCTGTGGACTAGCCTGACGGGCAGCTTCGACCGGAGTCCTCCGAGCAGGCAACGCCGCAGGAAGAGGAACTGGCGTCCCAGTCGTCCTCGGAGCAGGCGACACAGCCATCCCCCCTCCCCCCTTCCTCCCCAGCCCTCCCCCCAAAAGCCCCAACACCCCATCCAACCTCCCCACCTCTCCCCCATAACTCTCCTTACTCTTCTTATTCCAATCCCCCCACGTCTTATGCGCAACATGCAACTCCCCTTTGAGCACCATCTCCTCAACCTTGTTCTTCCACGCCCGGATCTGCTTCCCAATAGCATGTTTCTTGTTCTTCTCTGTAAGACCCTCGCGGCAGCACTTGTGGTGGCTACCCTCAGGATGCAAGCATTTGTACAAACCATCTGGCCTCTTTGTACAGTTCGCGAGTGAGTCTTCGGTGGGATATTCCGGGACTTCGGCTTTGTCGAGGGGATGTACGTGACAGTCTGGTTTGGCGTCGCCCCATTGGCGGCGGGTGTTGAGGATCTCGGCGGGCGAATCCATTCCGGGGGTTTGTGTGATGGGTAAGGGAGTTGGCGGCGATGTTGTTGCGGGCGACTTGCGTCGCACGTCGCGACAGCCATTCGTTTCCCAAGCGTGAAGTTTCTCGTACCAACGTGCTTTGGGGTGCGTCTGCTGTGCTTTGCACCAGGCTTCGATTGCGGGCTTGTGGTCGTTGTAGCGCTGCTCTTGCGAGGTCGTGATGGAGTCGTTGCGGGCGCGCTTTGCGAGCGCTTCTTGCGATTCATCTTCGCATCTTGGACGCTTCTGCGCTGGGTGAAGCATGGGTGACTGGATGGGGTCTGCAACGGGTACGCTTGACGTATACGGGCTCAGTCCAGGTGGTGTACTCGCCGAGAACATAATGTGAGGCGACGACATCTCGCTACCTGTCGGCGTTGTTGCGATCGGTGGAGGCATCGTGTACGCCAGGGCTCCTCGTGGAGTTGTGCTTTGCGATCGGTGGCTGGGTCGTAAATGTCGAGCAGGTGGTTTCCCAGTCCTTGTCGCGAGCTGTCTGTGTCGAGGTGAAACTTAGTGGGTACCCTGAGAAAGCATTGTTCCTGCTCAATAGGAAATAAGTGAAGAGTGAATGGTCATTTGCATTCACTAATGACGTAGTGCGAGTCTAAAGTCAGAACTATGGTTGAGGATGCAGTAAGACCTTGGTTCAGCGAACTTCAAGATCCAAGGATCAATGTTACGCGAGCAGGCTACAACAACATCGGAACGCATTATTGAGTGGTCTATAGCAGGTGTTAAGATATACATGCATGTAGAAATGTAAAGATAGAAGCGAAGTAGAAGATATTACAGCATACATGGGTGTAGGCATGTACAAGTAGAAGTGATGCAGTCTCAATGTGATCAGCAAAACTACACATCCCCACTCGCAAAGCCACGCGAACGACACCCGTCACTCCCAAACCCCAACTCCACCCCAGCTTCAACCCCCTCAACCCCCTACACATCCTCCTCATCTCGCGCCCTCGCCCTCTCCTCCCTCTTCTCCATCCTCCTCCTCGCCGCCTCATCCTTCCTCGCCTGCCTAACCTCATCCTCCTTCTGCTTAACCATAACCTCCATCCTCTCAAGACTCTGCTCATCCGTCAGCTTCTCATACTTGACCTTGACCGCCTTAACCACCGCCACCCCCGTCTTCCAATGCGGCCCCAAAACCTCCTCCACAAACGTCCACTCTGGGTACATGATCGATTTGTCGACGATGTCCGCGATGGGCACCATTGTGCTACCCGTGTTGATGTATTTGTGTGAAGCGGGAATGACGAACCAGGTTATGTGTTCATCGTCCGCGTCGACCCATTTCTGCAGTGCGTAAGCAGGCGTCTTGATTTGGTCTGGCTTGATCTCCCGATTTTTCTCGGCCCAGTCGAACTTGGTCATCGCGCCGCCGACGTCGCGATTGCTGTTGTTGTTGGCGAGCATGGCCGGGGCGACGTGCTGGACGTGCTTGGCTGCGAGCTCGTTGACTTCGGAGCGGCGCTCGGCGCCAGTTGGGACGTAGCGTGGTGTGGGAATAGAGCGCTGCTTCCTCATGCTATCGAGGAATTTGTTCGCGTTGTTGGTAGATGGCTTCAATGATGCGGCGGTGGCGAGGGTGCGGTATCGTCGAGTGGCTTCGGATTCTTTGCCCGTGTTCTTCTTGTCTGTCTCTTCATCGGCGCTTCTGGCCTTCTTGGATAGCGGAGAGTCGTCAGAGTCGTCGGAGGCGTCGTCGGAGGCGTCGTCGTCGGTGGTAGCAGAATCGCGTTTGCGCTTCTGAGGAACAGCGACATGGGTGTCGTCAGGTGAGGAGATGGGTGAGGACTTAGGCTGCGAAACTGAGTCAGAAGTGCTGATGGGAGCAAGCGCAGATGGACTCACGATAGGCGGTAAGCTGAGGCCCCAGGTAGTCTCGTCCTCGAATAGATCATCTAGATCGTCGTCATTGCTGCTGTCGGAGGCGTTGGAATACCGACGGCGGGGCGTCATTGGTGCTACTTCGTCCAGCGAAGTTGGGCGCGAACGCGGAGCATCCACACTGACGGAGGTGGTAGGTACGAGGGGGTTAGATGGCGACATCTTCGGAAGCTGCGGTGTAGATACGCTGAAAGTGTATTGGGTAATGAGATGCAAATACAGTGCGTCTAGATATCGGATTTCCGTAAGTGCAGATATAGGGCGTATAGATATTGCGATGTCGCAGGCTGGATTGAGGGGATGAGAGTTGAGGAGACAGCGATGACGAGAAGCAGATGATGTAGGTCCGGACCTGGCTTGAGCTTTATTGAGTGGAAAAGACTGCTATTGTCGCGAACAGGTATATTGTGTTAGTATGCGAAAGTGAATGCGGTGGGTCGAGCTGTTCAGGAACAATAGCATTGGATGACGCAATGGCTGTGCAGTGATTGGATTGTAGTACGAGTGAAAGGAGGCCTTCGATCCAAGTACTGCCGCATTATAGCGCAAAATAACGAGAACGAAAGGGGAATACATGTGAGTATGATGAGATGTGTGTTGCTATATTGTAGTCTCTACCTGCCCGGACGACGTATTCAGTGACGCCCCCTCTTCCAATGATAAAGACTTCAGATCGAGGTGACGTCTGCTACCAAACCGTTCCTTCCCAATTGCGCTCTCCGATCAATAGTAAAATAAAGCCGTCCTGCCTACCAGGACGTATCCAATTGCGCCATGCACTGCCGCCTCACTCCGGTACTCGCTGTTGGCATTGGAAATTGTCGCAAGGTATGAGTTCGGCAACGAGGAATGAACTGTGCGGACGACAGCGACGTTGGAGATCTCTCTCGCTATGGTGAACTCGCTGGATATGACGCGACGCATCCTCTCCAGTTGCGCCGACTGCTCCGGGTTTGTGTGACCCCCTTGGTTTCGTGCGTCCGGCAACGACGGTTGGTATACTGGCGATGTCGGAGACACCTCAAGCGATGTAGCGGAGTATATCGGGACCGTCGGGGAATACAATGGCGTTGCCTGAGCGTATATTGGCCATGTGGGAGGGAATCGCGGAGAGGGGGGAGAGTATCTTGTTGATGCGGGCGATTCTCCTAGCGATGCGTCGGAGTACATTGGAAACGTTGGAGAGTATGGTGGAGATGCGCTCCCAAAGCCCACCAAAGACGGGACTTGCAGCGACATATTCGGATTGACGTCCATGTCCCATGACGTCGCAATCTCTTCGCCGTCATCATCAGAAAAGTGTGTCGGTTCAGTCATGTCGTCAAAGGCGGGGAGATCTTCGACCGACACTCCCATGGACGCGAACCAGAGGCGCTCAGCTTCTCTCGCTGCAGCGTACGGGCCCAATTCTGATAGCCGGCTCTCAGCGTCTTGGATTGCTTGCGCTTCTTGCATGGCCTGGATCTCATGGGTCGTCATTGGCGTGTACTGGTACATTGCCTCGCGACACGAAGGGCATTTGTCGCGGGGTGAGCCCCAGGTCTCCGTCCATTGGATGATGCATTTGCGGTGGAAGACGTGGGAGCAGCTTTTGACGGCGACCATGTCATATGACGCATCGTTGAAGTCCTCTTGGCAGACGACGCAGATACCGATGTCTGCAAACTTGGGTGTGCCTGGGAGAATGCGACAAGGCGCCAGATGGTCGCGATAGAACTCGGTGCGGGTGGGTAAAGCCATGGTGCGGGTTGGTGGGTGTGAGTTCTTTGGTGTTGAGTGTGGGTGTAGTAGTGAAGAGGAAGCAAGTTGGTGGACTGGGTCAGGGTCCGCTTGCGGAGAAACCAGGGTTGCCCGATTGGGTGACGCTCGCCTTCACCGCAAGGCGTAGTCGTGGTGTGTGGGGTTGACAATGCTTCAGCCACGAATAATAGGCGTATCCCTATTCATTGTCTTGGCCGCCAGTAAGCAGGATGTTATTGACGAGGCATTCGTTTCTCAGGCCGCTGGTTGGCCTAGTATTTGGTCGCGAACCATGGATACGCACCATCTTTTCTCGCTCAGATCCCACAGAGCCTCTGCGGGATTCCGTATAAAACGAGCCTTCAGCACACACTTCTTTCGAGACCATCCATCTCCTGTTCAAGCCGCAATCCAATTCGCCATCCAAGCCCACTCGCAACTTCACAGGTATCCACCATGGCCATACCAACTCTCTACACATTTTACACTACCAGTCTCACTGCCTCCACACCCAACAATATCGACGATGAGTGCCCCATCTGCGCCATCTCATATCGCGAGGCTTCGAGCGACGTGGCGCCAGACGTCGTCGCGACCCCCTGCGGCCACAATTTCCACCGCGACTGTCTCGACCATTGGCTGAGGGACGGTCCCAGTGACGAAGCTACATGCCCTAACTGTCGCATGGCTCTTTGCCAACGCCCTAAACCGAAAAGAGATTTCGCTCTACAGTGTCTTGATCCTGCTCTCTCAGACAACTGGGCAGAGGAGAAATGGGAGGCAATATATCTCATGGAACATTTGTTAAAGACTACTGGCTTGACGGACACGCTTTACGAAATCGTCGAAAAGCTGTTCGTGATACTTCGCAAGTTACGAGAAGGTGCGACTGGAAGGTTGTCAACAGGTCTTGCATGGGCAGACATTTTCCAGCAAGCATTTCCTTGCTACAAAGACTCACTACGTACGGCCGCGCAATCTTCCGATAAGAGCCAAAGGGGAACGTCGCTCGAGGAAGAAAAATTGTTGTATCCTGGCGGGCCAGGAGAATACGTTGCAGTGCGTACGATCTTAAGGGCAATCGCAAAATCCAACAGGAAGAGAGGATGGGTCGATTCTGCTGTATTGGTTGTACTTGACCGGTTTCGGGACTGGGAAGAGGAAGAGACGATGAGTATCGTCGAGGCTTATCGAGGGCTCGGATTCTTCGCGTTGGCAGACGAAGCAGAAGAGGATGAAGAATGCGTGATATAGGATAACTTCTGGGATGATGTATGCAGCATGATGCGGACAATGAGTACTGGGTAGGGTCGGAGCCTTATGCGATCTGTTTGGGACCGTTGGGAACGTCGGCGGTTGACCTTGCGCTCCCAAAGTTAGCGAATCAATCCTGAGTATACCTACATTGGTTCAAGGCGACTAGTCGACTTCGCGCTGTAATGTTGAAAGCAATCGTGTGCTGAAACCTCTGTGGACATTGTCTGAGCAAGACTTGAGACAGATGTCTCACGACTGGAACGTGACTTTCATCGCGAAGACATGGCTAAGCTAGCCGCGGGCTACAAGACAGCTTGTAAGGTAGCGCAGAAGACCGCTTCGACCGCATCTCAAGCATCATGGGTGACAGCCGGTCAACAGTAGCAAGCTGGCTAGGAGTACGAAGCTTATCGATTGTATCGAGCTTGTCGACGCGATCGACCCCGACCTCAAGCATTAGGGGTGATAGCCGTTCGCGAGTAGCAAGCTGGTTGAAAGTACGAAGCTTATCGGACGTATCGACCTTATCGAGCCTGCCGATGCAATCAACCTCATCCACAACCACGTCCATCGCCGCGGTCCCTCACGAGAACACACCCTTCAGCCATTTGGCCATCCTTCGGGGTATACACAGCACCTTGATCGAAAAGTCTTATCCGCAAAAACCAGATATCAGTCCCTCGGTTCTCGGAAGCCTCAGCGAGAGGATAGTCGAACGTGTCCAACAGGAGATCGCCACGATCGTGTCGACTGACGGTTTCGGTCCCGGAACAGACTGGGATCGGCGCGTTCTCAGGCCGATGATCGCGACGTTTGAGATCGAGGAGGACCTCGGAATGTGTCAGGGGGATGCAGAGTACGTGTTCCTGCTGGTTACTGTACTGTCATTGGCGTACGAACTCTTGCTCTTAATGGATAAGAGCAAGGCAAGCAAAACGCATGCATTCCTTGAACAAGTGTTCGACGAGTGCTTCGTAGAGCCAGAGATTTGCCGAACAGTTGGACTTCTACTCGACGCTGAACGGGAGCGGCTGGCTCGAATGAACGCCGAAATCAAGACAACGAAGGCGATCCAGGATATGCGGATGCTGCTGCCCGAAATCAACATGTGTATAACGGTGTGGGATGTGAGCATACTCCGTAGCCTGCGAACCAGCGAAATTCCGAGTTATGTCCAACGGCACGTGCGCGTGTACGATGTGCTGAAGCCGGAGGCACGCATCTCTAGGTGGAGCGACGAGGCGGCCACCACGTTCTTCCAAGAAGCTAGGACATTCGCACCAGTGCGATGTGCGACCGAGGCCGCTCCCGATGTGCAGGTGAAGGTCTTCCTGGAGCGCGGTTGTTCTTTGCCGATCTACTTCGTAACCTCCGTCGCCTTTCGTGGGGATCGCACGATAATACACACGTCCGAGGGTCTAAGTATGGAGCTTGAGGAGAGCTGTTCAATCTCTTCGATTACCGGGGTCTGTGACAGAATGCGCCTTGCGATGTGGGAGGGTTCCAAGGATGGCTTCATTGGTACGATATCCATTCCCCCGGGTTGCTCGTATCGCGCGGCCAACGTGGACTGCGTAGCCGAGGGGATAAGCAATACGCTCCTGACGGTTATTGATACAGCGACTGCTACCTTTGAAGTAGATGGAGAAAATTATCGTATCAGGCCTGTGAACTTCGGTAGTAGTATCGTGGTGGAACATCGCTGTCAGTAAGGGGCGCTGCTCGCGTGCGCGATGAGACACTTCTCACGTGCATGTCCGAGCGTTCGGTGTGGAGAAGGAGAAGAGAATAAATTATCGCATATGAAAAGACTCCGCATCGTAGACTATATCCATTGTTGATGACGCTGTCGTGCAAAGTGGTGATGCTGCCCAGGTGGTGTCGCGTTGAAGGAGGCCACATGCGCCATCGGCAGCTCGGCGGATTGAAGATGACTAAGATGCACTAAGCCAAACACGGCGATGACGCACCACCGAACTTCGCGATTGCGCACCACCAAGGGCAACTCGCGTTACGGTATCAGATCACTCTGGATCGCCACTCGGATACTAGCTAGTCGCAACCTGAGATACCTTACTTCTGCGATACCAAGCTTCTCTCGCGATGCGGCGCACCCAGCAATCCCAACAAGCTTCTTCTTTCGGTTCTCAGACACCCAGAGTTCAGCACAGGATATCCATTGCACGCGATACGCTGGAATGCGGTCGCATTTTCAGAGTTATTATTACCCGCCCCGTTGAGAGCGGCTATAGACCATAATCAAAGCTATTAATTGTCATTCTAGATGTGGGTGGCCGGTGCGCTGAGATCTGAACTCTGGTTCACTCCCTTTTCCCCCACACCTCCAACTTTATTCATGCTAACTACGGAACATCGCTGGATGTTAAGGCCTAATGCAACTCAGCTGGTAGACTTGGAATAGGTGACAACCATGGTTGAGAGAATTCGCCGCATTTCGAGGCGAAAATCTCATCACCGCACTGCCGTCGGATTTCGTTTATAACATGCCGGATATCGTGCACACTTTAACACTTCTGAAGATACAGTATCACCACTAGTACAACGACAGCTACCACTACTACAATTTCAACTACAGCTTCAACTACAAAAACTTCAACTTTGACAACACCAACTACACCAACTTCAACTACTACCACCACTACAACAGTAAGTACTGCTACTACCACAACTCTTTTCACAGAGACACTAACTATCAAGATGTTGTTCACGATGCTCATCACCAGAATCTTGTTCTGTCTTGTGGCCTTCGCCACCGGCGCTCCCGTCAACGTCGATCCCCGGAAACCACCACCAACGCAGGGCCCCGGCGGATATGTCTCAGCGCCTTCATATTCTTCGGACAGCTGTGGCCTTGTCACCCCCACCGCCGAGACCTGGAGGCAGAACCTACCAAACATCAAGGTATTTGCCGCTGCGTACTGGACCGGCTACCTGAACGACCCAGGCTACAACTCGTTCCCGCACTATCTTCGCGACAAGCTTGCGCCCAATGTAGCGCCAAGTGCCTCCTATTGCGACACCGTTGGAGGATGCAGCTTCTCTTGCCAAGCTCTCAGTCCCTCGCTATCGCAACACGATAAGCAGATGGCTTACTTCCTCTTCGAACAGATCGCCGGTGTGGACCACCTGTTGAAGAGCCTTCGCGAAGGCTTACAGGAAGGTGCATTGTATGCGGATGGACAAGTGCCTTCACTTGTGGCGAGATACAGCGCTGCAGCACGCATCTCGACGCAAATTCAACAGGAGAAGAATGACCACAGGAGGATGGAGAAGCTCGGCATGACCGCCGTCTCCGCTCTACTGATGATGGCTGGTGGGGCACTAGCTATCCCAGGTTTCATTGGACTCGACAAGACTGCCGCACCTTCGATGGTTAACATGGCCGCGTCTACCTACATCTCCGTCGTCGGCACAATCAACACCGCTCGAGCTGACCCTGAGAAGCTTCCTGACAATATCGAGGATGTTATACGCTCATCCCTAAACGACTTTCGCCATCACAGTATGATCAGCATTGCACATGAGTCGAAGCAGCTCATGGAAGGGGACAAGAACAACCATGGCCAAGACCTGCTCGGTCTCATGCAGGGTCAAGACTTCTTCAGAAGAGATGGCAATATCCAAGAGGATATCATGAGGATGTCCGAGAAGGTCTTCAAGCATGCTGTGATCAACGCATTGTGGCAATGGGAACGGCCCTATATCGTTGATGCTGACGTCCCTACAGGTGCCTGTGAGGTAGACATTCGTGGACCGACCGAGAACCGAGTGTGCCTGCCGGAACGTCCGGATCACTCATACTGGATATACGCCTTGGATATCTCGCAGGAGAACGACCCTGGTAAAAACCACAAAGCGTTGATCCATGGCCCCACAGGATATCGAAACTTCTTCGAAGGACAGAACTCCGACGTCTACGGAGCTACCTTGAAGGATGTCGTCCGCTCATCCCTTGCGGTTCATGAGCACAATCTGTATGACGCTCTACAAACTGCGGACTTCCAGACGGTCCAGTCGGCTCTAGGACAGGCGATGAACGCGGGCAACGGCCAAGTCAACCTCATGGGCGCCTACACGTTAGCGATCGCCCGCAATCCCCGCGGCGAAGCCATTTCCAGCGTCTGGTCCACACACGGTCGGAACTTCCCTTGCATGGTCGGCGAGTTCGGATGGAACGACAACACATACAATCCTTACCAGGACCAGACCTTCAACTTCCTGGTTCGAAGCGGTCTCATGTTCTCGGAAGATTGGGAGAACCTTTGCCACAACGAAGGCCATTGCAAAGGCGATAATGATGTCGATTGGCATTCGGAACTCGACGCTCTCCGCAAACCAGGTGATCCGCCGATTCCCGGCAGCTTGAAGCACCCGTTCAAGAAGTGCAAGCAGAAGACCAAGCATGATTACGGTGACCCTTCCTCCGACTTCAATCCTCCTCGTGCGAGGGATCTGAGTGCTGAGTTCGCGAATGCGACGATGTCATGGGCCTAATCTGTCGCGCATCCTGTCGCGTAACTGGCACCTCATTCCATGAAAATAGTGAACACCCTGGAGCCTACGTTGACGTTCAATCGCCTACTTTGTGGGGTTCTATGTTCATGTAGGCTGCGGACCTGTTCAGTTGCATGTCGTTGTGTGACTGCCGTAGGAAGAGAGGTGTATTCGTCGGGAGATCACCGTGGGTACCTGGAGAAGTCACGAGACTTGTAAGCATTGGTCAGCGATTGGAATGGTTCGATGGACGTGTCGCGTGGAGTATCAACGAGGGTTGTGCCATCCTGTCATTTATACACTAACATGACTACAAGCCGACATGTGGCTTGCATGCTATGTGCCTATTGGGCCGGCATTCAAAATGTAGTAGTAAGGCAACTCAATAGTGTCTCGCTATAGTTACCTGCATGCCGACATTCACCTGCGGTGATACTGCTCTTCTGCGTGCAACATCATGTAACCAGCTTGCCCACCCGACATGCCTTCGTCCCCATCGCAATGACCGCGATACATGTTTGAGTCCCTGAGACAGTTTCGTCAAAGATTCCCGAACCCACAATGAATATGAATGAACACCCCTTGGTTGCATCCAGTATCCACAACGGCGGGTCGCCTGCAAGTAACCGTAGTCTTCACCCGGTATTGGGACGGCAGAGGGTCGTGGGCGAGTATGTGCCTGAGTCCTAGTTCATGTTGTATAACTAGGAACAACCTAGCAAAAACTGTGCGGCAGAAGGCCCGATGCGGCTTGAGGTAAACAATGGCGACAACCCACATGTGGCGGGAGACGCGGGCTTGACAGCAGGAGGCCAAATGAGGACATGGCATGATTCTGGCGTTGAGCGTAGAAGCCTCGTAGTTGGGCAATGGTTCGGAGGCGTAAATGCTGACTGCGCACGATGTTGCACGCCTTGTTTCCTGGGGGCAGCGCGCTTTTCTGGGGGCGGGCTCGGCCAATGACGGTCGAACGGAGCCGCACCCGAATCATGTTCCTGGGGCGGATCGATCCTGCAGACGAAATTGTCGAGATACGTCCCGTTGCTGCAGATATACTGTGGGTATTTACTGCGACATCAGCATCTGAAGCGAAAAGAGAATGTTTCAATGCGAGAATCGACACAAAAAGAGACATATGCCCGGGCATCGAATCCAAGCAACGCCAAACCTCGTCTCGAGAGCACGCCGATGTGCTCGTGCATTGCGCGCGCTATGGAATTAGGTGCAAGCCACTGCCAGCCTCGTGGCAGCCGTGTCCCGGCAGCGCAAAGGAGGGCGTATCAGCCTCATATCGAGTCAGGCGCCTGGGCGCGAACATGGTCCTATGTATGCGGAGGATATCGCACATGGATCCAGCGGTGTGGCTTTTGGAACCGATGGAGCGAAGGATTCATCGTTCGAGCATGTAGGCGTCATACGTGAACGAGTCGGTACATACCCTAGTGATACCCACGCCGCAGCCATTGATCAAAGAGTGGGTAGCAGATGAGTTCTGCAAAATACATCGGCACGCGTAAGCTCCAGTACCCTGGTGTCGGCGCTATATGACCGCACCCAATGCCGCGAGAACTGCACGTCCGACTTTACGAAGGTTTGTTGAACTGTGAACACTGCACGCCAGCGTGCAACAGCCACACCGCTGTCAACGGGTCCGTGATATCCGTGATGCCGGCGTCCTCGGAGATAATCGTAGGCATTTGTCGGGTGCCGATGTTCAAGCGGCACAGTCGTTTGTGATTCCTTCGCAACATAATTAGATCGAAATGCCCCCGTAGTTTTGAGTTCGACGATGGAGGATACGGGTGGGGCGGAACAGCAATGGATCGCTGCAGGGTGACAAAGATCCGACGCTAGGCTCCGTGCGGTCGGCGCTAGCGTGGGATGCCTGATCTGACCTGGCCGCACGCACAGGCAGACCTTCCCTCCACAACTACGAACCCTTGGATCAACACCATGTTTCGCGTCGATTGCTGCATTCAACACATGGTTTCAGGGTCTAGAAAGTTTCGACGATTTAAACAGCCCCCCGTTATTGCCGGACAATACTGGTTGGTGTCTCCCGGGAGTCTCCAACTCGGCCAAGACATAGCTCCCGTAGCTACAGGTGGCACGACTCGTCCATTGGAGGTCCCTGTGACCTGAGACATGACCGTGTTCTTGTGCAAGGGACTGCCATACTTGTTGTCGTCGCGGCATGTTTGTACTGCCGGCGAGGCGGAAATTGGTGTTCCGTCAGCCAGCGTCCAACCAAGAACCATCTTTGCTACCGACCGGATGGGCAGAATGGAATTATCTCCGAGGCCATTGGGATGCACTCGAAATGCCTGGGCGGATCATGCTGGAGCGAACCCGTCCAAAGGTTCGTCTTTGCTGCCCGGATCGTGCGGTTGGCAGAACCTTTTGTCGCGATTTTGGGTTCCACCCTTCACGGAGAGTTCGTGCGCCGCATGCAAGACCCCGCTGATGCGCCACGATTATCGTGCCTTGCGTACGGTCCGTGTACAAGCCGAGCTTCGAAGCCAATGCGACACCAGCGTCGTGACGGTAGTCAGCGCGCCATTGCGCTTCATGACATGGATGGAGCTAACGGCCATGTGCGCAGCCCCACTCTTCACTGAACATAACCCTCGAGACCCTATCCTAGTGGCAAGCTCTCGATCTCGTTTCTTTGACCTGACCCGTCTATCCGCAGCTCGTCAATCCTCCACGCCCACATGTCTCGCATACTTCCCCGGGCAGGCCCACGATAATCCAGTATGCAGCTGCCTCCGGTGGATGTCCTGTTGGGTTGGCCGACTCCAAATTACATTGACCCGGAAACGCGCGGCCCTGCCCTCCTCATCGTCAACAGCATCCTCATCGCACTAACCATCCTCGTTGTGATTGCGCGGTTATACACCCGTATAGTGATCAAGAGGTGGTTCGGTATTGACGATGTCTTCATCCTCTTTGCGCTGCTCTTCACGTGCGGTCTCACTGCTGTCGTTCTCCTGGCAAACCTCCGATATGGATGGGATAGGTAAATAACCCGATCCCCATTCGCATAGCATACAGCTAATCATCAAACCACTATAGACATGTTTGGGATATACCCTTTCACATGTTCGTTCCGGCCTACAAAATCGCCATGACAGCCAAGGTCGTCTTCACAGCGGCCGCGAGCTTCACGAGACTCTCTCTGCATTGCTTCTACTACCGATTGGTTACAGACTCGGGGAAGACGTGAGTACTTTTGGCGTTGCTGTCGCATTATGATAGCCTTGCTAATTCGCTTAGATGGTTCAAGTGGGCGGTTCATGTCAATGTTGCCTACACACTCGGCATCTTGATATCGTTTCCCTTCATCGCCATCTTCTTCTGCACACCCATTAAGAACTATTGGACCATTGGCGCACCGGCAGACACTTGCATGGACGAGGGAACTGCGACTCTCATTTGCGGAATTATCAACTGTGTCGCGGATTTTCTTACTACCCTAACACCAATACCTTTGGTCATGGGCGTGAGTTGGCTCAATCCCATACGCAAGGCAAAACACTACTAACTGATCCCAGCTTCACATGCGTCTGCGTGAGCGCATGGCTGTCGCCGCGCTATTCGGTATGGGGCTGATTGTCTCTGCTGCTGGTATTGTGCGTACCTGGTTCATCTATCGGAGTCTCTTCAACAACGAGTACGATCAAACCTGGTACGCATATCCACTGTGGATTGCGGCCGCTGTCGAGATAGACTTGGGTGTAGTAAGTTATCACGCACGACTGCTAATCAGTGATACCATGCTTACTGGCAACAGATATGCGCCTCGGCTCCAGTACTAAAACCTCTCCTCGCGAAGATCCCCTTCAGTCTATCGCAATCCTTCTCAGGTGGCATATCCTTCAAGAAGAGCGCGCACTCATCAAAGACGCTAACCGCCAACGCATCAGCGTCGCATTCCTCCACGAACCGGAAATCCACAGCACCGCGCAATGCGCCAGAACTCGCAAACGACAAGGGCAACAGCTATGAGATGAAGCATTGGGCGGACACAGAGCAAGATTTGGAGCGAGGGAGCCAGGAAGCTATTTTGGAAGAGGAGGAAGCTCCCAAAACGGGAATGTCCCGCCTGTGGGGCAAGGTCCGCCCGAAAAGCAACAATGGAAATATGACCACGGACACCGACATGACCATCACTTTGACCAGCGAAGTGGAACTGCAAGTCGAGCGGATGAAGCAACGTCCGGCGCGGTACGAGACACACGGTGACCTCCATGAGAACCACATGCCATTACCACCGTTGGCACCGCGATCCAGCGGACACGACCGGTGACGCCACGACCCGACTTGCGCGATCAATACGGATAGCGACAACGTCCTCGAACCGACATCAAAGATCTCACGTCGTGCATCATGTACGCGCAAGCGGGAACCATAAAGTTACGACTGGCATATTGGGGGCGCTTACATCTTGGTGGACTTTTCTGCATCGCTTTAGCATATGATACCACGTTCGACGACTCTATCAAGGGTACAAAAATAGACATCTCAGAATACAGACGGCCAGGACGCCGAATACATCAATAATCTCAGTGCGACGCGCCACTACGTCCACACGCTCAACTTGTGCATCCGAATGACGGAAGGCTAACATGTCAGCAGTATGACAGCTCTTAGCTTCGCGCACAGGAATTTCAACGATCCAGCTCAACAACTTCGCACCCTCTATTCGTGAGAGAAGGCGTTCTGCGCCATCTTCATCCAGTCCACGGTACCCTTGAATCGCAGCCCTTGAGCTCACCCGGCGAACATCGGCCAGACTATTGAACGAACTCCAACCACCCAACTGCGAAAGCGCCGTCCATAAGCACGCCGTAAGCGGTAAATCTGGCCCTGCAAACCTTCGCCGTGATACTATTGACACCATCGAGCTTCAAACTGCATGAGTTGGCTCACTTCGTGTTTCAAAACGACGATTCAAGGTTTGTACGTCACACGCATACCTGTCGGCACCGTCACAAAAGGACGATCACATCTAGAACGCTATCGGATGCGAATCCCGAGGCGGAGACCAACTTTCGCACTTCGTGTCGGTGGAGCGAGAAGAACTGTAAAAGTATCACACTGCCTGGAATGGAAAGTTACGGATACGTTCTCACGTGTATGCGGCGTAACGGCGTGGACTCCGACGGCTCTTGGAAACGCTAGCCCAGGTCTTGTCATCCGACTGATGTTCCTCGGCAAAGCTTATTTCTTCCGGCACTACAGCCTTAGACCTTGTCCATAGGGTGGGTGGGGGAGGCGGAGGGGCGGTGGAGGGGAGGATGGTGGATTCTGTTGCGTCAACAAAGAAAGCAGAGAGGATGAATCGTGATGTGTTGATGGAAGGTGGGTGGTGTTGGGGTGGTAAGTGCCTCGTCAGGTGGGTGATCCTCGGCAAAGCTTATATCTTCCGGAGCTACAGCCTTATACCCTGGTCTCCCCCGCAATCTACACAGCCAAAATACGGGGAGGGCAGGCGCCATAGGACCTGGAGTTGCAACCTCGTGACGTCCTTAGGCTGATAGAAGTACAGGCCTCCTCGCTGTTGGAGGAGAAATTGTACTCCGTGCATTTCCAACTGCCTTTCTCATCTAGTCCACGGACGCAAATATGAACTATGTATATTGATACAGTAAGAACGAGGCTGCAGAGACATTTGTTTAAATGTGGGCGATGTACCAATTCTCTGGTTGATCCAGACGATCATCCGGTTCTTCTCTCGTGGTAATAATAGTAGCAGCCAGTCATGCCTTCACCATCCAAGATCGCCGCTCTTGGCCTTGTGGCTACAGGCTCTTTTGTAGCCGCTGGACCTTGCGATATTTACGCGTCGGGAAACACGCCTTGTATCGCCGCTCACAGCACTACTCGCGCGCTTTACAATTCCTTCAGCGGTTCCCTCTACCAGATCAAGCGCGGCTCCGATGGCGCTACCACCAACGTCGCACCTCTATCTGCCGGTGGTGTAGCCAATGCCGCGACTCAAGACAAGTTCTGTGCCAACACCACATGTCTCATCACCATTATCTACGATCAATCCGGTCGTGGTAACCACCTCACTCAAGCTCCTCCAGGAGGCTTCAATGGTCCGGAAGCTAATGGCTACGACAACCTGGCTGGGGCTATCGGCGCGCCAGTCACGCTGAATGGAAAGAAGGCATATGGTGTCTTCATCTCACCGGGTACTGGATACCGCAACAACAAGGTCAGCGGTTCAGCCACTGGTGATGCAGCAGAGGGCATGTACGCTGTGCTCGATGGCACGCATTTCAACGACGCATGCTGCTTCGATTATGGCAACGCCGAGACCAACAACCTCGACACCGGTACGCAGACGCCCACACCTTGCTATCAATCATCTCACTAACAACCCCCACAGGAAACGGCCACATGGAAGCTATCTACTTCGGAACCAACACAATTTGGGGCACAGGCGCCGGCTCCGGCCCCTGGCTAATGGCCGACCTGGAAAACGGCCTCTTCTCCGGCATGTCGCCCAAAAACAACCCAGCGGACCCTACCCTCACAGACCGCTTCCTCACCACCGTCCTCAAGGGCGGACCAAACAAATGGGCGCTCCGCGGCGGAAACGCCGTTTCCGGCGGCTTGTCGACGTACTACAACGGCGCGCGACCCAGCGCCTCAGGCTACAATCCCATGAGCAAAGAAGGCGCCATAATTCTGGGTATCGGCGGCGACAACAGCAATGGAGCGCAAGGGACGTTTTATGAAGGTGTGATGACGACTGGGTATCCGAGTGATGCGACGGAGAACGCTGTGCAAGCCAACATCGTTGCGGCGAAATACGCGACTACGAGTCTGACCAGCGGACCCGGCTACACAGTCGGATCATCAATCTCATTCCGCGCCACGACTGCTGGATACACGGATCGCTACCTCGCACACACCGGCTCAACTGTAAACACACAAGTCGTGTCTTCCTCCAGCACCGCACTGCTTAAGAGGCAAGCTAGCTGGACTGTACGCGCCGGACTGGCGAACAGTGCTTGTTTCTCTTTCGAGTCCAAGGACACGGCTGGGAGTTACATCCGCCATTTCAACTTCGTGTTGCAGCTGCAGGCGAATGATGGGTCCAAGGCGTTTAAGGAGGATGCGACGTTCTGTCCTCAGTCGGGTTTCTCGGGATCGGGAAGTTCGATAAGGGCGTGGGGGTATCCGACGAGGTATATTCGTCATTATAATAACATTGGAAACATTGCTAGTAACGGTGGTGTTCATGACTTCGATGCTGCGGCGAGCTTTAATGCGGATGCGACGTGGAGTGTTGGTACGGGGTTGGCTTAGGGGGGTGGTAACGGGATGGGGGTTGTGTTGGCTTGAGATGTTGTTGGAGTGGGCTGTTCACGTATGGAAATCCCTCACAATAGTTTTTGTGGGGGATTTCCATATGTAAACAGCCCACTTCTTCAATATCGCAAGCCAAGAAGGGCTGGGTACTTCGCACGGTATTAAACTGTCGAAGAACATCTCGATAGGCGGTTGTAACATTCAAAGAACCCCCCTAACGGCTGCATTGTCTGTTAATCGGCTTCTTCGAATGTTACAACCATCTGTGTTGAATAATACAAGGACAACTTTTACATTGTATGCATTAGCCAGATATCTCTCGTACAGCACACAACACCTACTGTACATCTACTATCAAATCACGATACTCGTATAGTAACTTCACAGCGTTCAAAACACCATCATTCTATAGGCGTATTTCAATACTTCACTACTAGTAACAACAAAAGCTCAACACAACAGCGCGCAATCCCGCTACTTCACCAAACAACAGACCCACAATCCTTTCACAACATGTCTACAGCCACAGCACACGTGAAGCGTCCTTTTAAATGTGGTGGCGCTCTAAAGGCTCGAAATTCGGTCAAGGGAAAACTTGAAACTACAGATGCCCCACCTCATCAAGCAACATCCCCGCAATCCTTTCACAACATGTCCCCAGTCACAGCGACAGCACACGCAAAGGTTCCTTCTGTAGGTGGTGGCGCTTTCAAGGATCGAGATTTGGCCAATAGAGCACTTGAAAGCGAGGAGAGGTTGCGAGAGTTGATGGGCATGTTGCATGAAGCCGTACAATCGTTAGCACAAGAGCTTGAAGCTGATGATGAGGATGAATGGGAGGATGTCGGCGATGATGACGAGGAGTTGGAGTATGTCGACGATGAGAATGATTGGGAAGATATCGACGATGAAGAGGATGACGAAGAGTTGGAGGATGATGAGAATGAGGATGGTGGGGAAGATATCGATGATGACGATGACTCCTTAGACTTCTCAGACCCCTCACGCTCCCCAGACCCCTCACACTCCTCACACCCCTCCTCCAACTCCTCCGTATTCTTATCCCCCTTCTTATCTAACAACCCCCCTACCAAAGACTACCCCCCAATCGGCCACATATCCTTCGCTACCATCGAAGAAGCCCGCACCGCTTACTATTCAACATTATCTCAGGTAGAGAACCTACTCGTAAAATGGTATCACAAGGACGATGTAACAGCACTTGTCAAGACCTTGATCGAATCGGCCCAGGCATCTTATGCGCAGCAGGAGGAGTTTTGGAAGGATAGGCGCATAGTTCAGGAGTGGTTTGGAGGTATAGATAGGTGAAGGATTGGTGTGGGGTTCGTGGTAGGAGGAGGTGGGAACGAGGTGGTGGCCGAAGAATGCGTGGTGGATGCGGGTATGTATTTGCCCGCCTGTTCTTGCAGCGCGACTGTATTGATTGCGCAGCGAGCGCAGTAGTTAAAATGGAGAGATCATGTGCAAATAGTTCCTTCCGTAAGGTCCATATACCGTGCAGTGCAGTGATGGCGCGGTCTTCGGTGTTACCTTCCATGGATGCAGTCATGCGTTGCCCTGACACTAATCTATTCCCGGACTAGTCCAACGACATGACAGGCGCAACCAAACAGCGTACGACGCAGTCCAACGATCCAACAATATCTTCACTCTGTGAATCTAGACACGACGCACCTTGAATCAGTCATGCAATAAATCGCTCTTCCCCAGAGACACCGAAGGAACAAGGACCACATACCCATTCTACGAGCACTTCTTCTTCTCAGCAAAGCCGCTTTCACGGCAGCATATGAAGGCGAATGCTGCGGATGGATTGACCAGTTTCTGAAACCTCAGGAGAATACCTTGGAGGCTTTTGATTTCATACCATGGCTCTTGGGAAGTTTTGATACTGAGGTGCCTTGGTGCAAAGGACCCTCATGTGCCGGCGCCTACCCTGAGTGCCGTCCCCGGGGTTTATGGTATACTCGACAACAATGACCTGACTGATGTGAACGATGGACGTGTCGAGGGCAGATATACTTGATCGAAATTCATTAATTAAAAAAGGTCGGTGCAGGTTAGCCCCAAAATATCTTCTCTTGATAGTGAACAAAGCAATATGGACTTCGAGCGATCAAACACAAACCCTTTACTCCAGATAAGCCCACACCAATGTCCCACAATGAACATACTGAGAGACGTACGAAGAAAGGCTACACTGGACACCCAGACATAGCATGGACCCATCCCAAGTCACATCGCATCGCCTCTTATCTCCTCACATCCGCAGTCTTCTTTGCTTCCTCGCCATATACCAAACAACCAAATTCCCCATCCCCCAAAACCCTAGCAGTTGCACCCACCAGGCCCCTGAGTCTGATTAGCCTCAGGCCTGAGGTTAACGCCCTGTCGTTGCTGGCCCGGTCTCAGGTTCCTGGGTCCGGCCTGGTCGATAGGCAGTTTCTTCGCGATAGCCGTGAAGAGCTCCTTGACGTTCTCGCTTGTCTTGGCCGACGTCTCGAAGAAGAGGAGGCCGGCTTCGCGGGCGTATTGCTCGGCGTCGGCGGTGGAGATGGCGCGCTTGTCGGGGGATTCGGTCACGAGATCGAGTTTGTTTCCCGCGAGGGCGATGATGATGTTTTCGTTGGCTTGGCGTTGGAGTTCTTTGACCCAGGCTTTTGCTTTGTCGAGGGAGGCCTGGGGGTGTTAGTCTAATCATGATATGGGGTGGTGGAAGGGAGACGTACGGCCTGTGTGATGTCGTAGACGACGACGGCGCAGTTTGCGTTTCGGTAGTACATGGGCGCGAGCGACTTGTAGCGCTCCTGGCCGGCGGTATCCCAGATCTCGAACTTGACCGTCGTGTTCTCATCGAGGGCGATGGTTTGGGTGAGGAAGGCGGCGCCGATGGTGGATTCCCGGTAGTCGTCGAATTGGTCCTGCATACATTAGTCCTCGGAACATGTCTGGACATGTGGTATGGCGTACCTTGACGAAGCGCAATACTAGAGACGACTGCGGCATGTTAGCTTATGTCATGGCTGCCTTGATAGGCCTGCGCACCTTTCCGACGGCGGATTCACCTGGGCACGTTAGTCATGTCTTCAAACACATATCATAGTAATCTCGTACCCAACAGCACCAGCTTGAACTGTGCGAATCTGGAGCCGCCGGGCCGTTGGCCTTGCTGCATCCTGGCCGACATGATGGGGGTGACGCGGCGCTAGCGGGTTGTGGCGGAGGGGGGTGGTGTAGAGTGGGCGAGGGTGGTGGTGCGAGTAGTGGGCGGTCAAGGCGGGACCGGGTCGGGGTATGGGTGAGAGAGGCGTGTTGGGGTGTGGTGAAGGTGAAAGAGCTGGATGGTGCTGTGACGAGGTGCTGCGTCTGGTGCTTGGCCCTAGCGCGCGAGTCGGGGACCCTTGGCCGCAATGGCCGCCATGACGAAACCTCCCGTTTGAGAAAACACATCCAAACACATCGCCAAACACATACTCAACACCACGCCTAGATCGCCAGATATAGTTCGTATAGCACACACGCCAGGTGGACGACATCATGAGCGTCGCTCTCCCCTACCGCGACATCAATGTCCACTCGTCGCCCTCGCACTACGCCTTCTCGTCGCCCTCGTCGCCCTCGGCCCCTACACTCGTCGTAGACCGCCCGTCAGGTGACATCCGCCTCCACGATGGCAAGCTGCTGGGCTCCAAGCGCGTGTCGAGCATTGCCGGCATCCTCGGCATGATCAAGCTGCGACTAGGTATGCCTCTCCTGCACAGCACCAGGGGACACGAATGCTGATGCACGTGAAGACAAGTACATCATCGTCATTACCAAGGCCCAGCCCATGGGCCGGATAAAGGGCCACATGATCTACAAAATAGTGTCGACCGAGTTCCTCTCCCTGCGCGAGAAGCCGCTGCACGACGCCGACGAGGACAACTACCTCAGCCTGCTCAAGACGCTCATCAAGACGTCCCCGCTGTTCTTCTCCTACTCCTTCGACATTACCAACACCTTCCAGCGCCAGGCCCACCTCGACCCCGCGACGCCCCTGTGGAAGCGCGCAGACGACCGCTTCTACTGGAACCGCTTCGTGTCTAGCGACCTCATCGACTTCCGCGGAGGTCTCAGCGGCGGATATGGCAGGCACTCGAGCGGACACCAGCCAGGCGCAGACCCCTACATCCTGCCCGTCATGTACGGAATGCTCGAAATCAAGAACACATCCATCAAGGGCACCCCTCTCATCTTCATCCTCATCACCCGCCGCTCGCGCCTCAAGGCCGGAACCCGCTACTTTTCGCGCGGCATCGACGAGAACGGCAACGTGTCCAACTTCAACGAGACGGAGCAGACCATCATCCTGAACGACAACGCATCGGGCGGCCCCGGCGGATTCGGCTCAAACCAGAACGGCGCAGCAGGAGGAAATGCCGGAAAGGAGACACAGGTGCTTGCGTACGTGCAGACAAGAGGAAGCGTGCCCGTCTACTGGGCCGAAATCAACACCCTAAAATACACGCCCAAGCTGCAAGTCCGCGGCATCGACAACGCGCTGCCAGCCGCCAAGAAGCACTTCGCCGAGCAAATCCGTCTCTACGGCGATAACTGGATGGTGAACCTGGTCAACCAAAAAGGCCGCGAGCAGCGCGTCAAAGAAGCCTACGAGCAAATGGTCAACCTGCTGCACACATCCCCCGCCGAAAACGTCGAAGGCGACCGCATAACCTCTGAGAAATTCCACATCATCGACCCCGCCAAAGCGCAAACCGTATACGACCGCCTCCACTACGTCTACTTCGACTTTCACAACGAAACAAAGGGCCTAAGGTGGGACCGCGCCAAACTCCTCATGAACGAACTCGAGCCCCACGTCCTCAAACATGGCTACTTCTGCGGCGTCGACATGCCCGGTGATGGCAGCGGCGTGGAGGTCCGACGGCATCAGACGGCTGTGGTGCGCACGAACTGCATGGATTGTCTGGACCGCACAAACGTCGTCCAGAGTATGCTGGGCCGCTACGTCCTCAGCCGCATGCTCATCGACTGCGGTCTCATGCGCGAAGGCGAGTCCGCAGAAGAAGACGCCGCATTCGAACACCTGTTCCGCAACGTCTGGGCCGATAACGCGGATGTGGTGTCGAAATCATATTCTGGTACCGGAGCCCTAAAGACCGATTTCACACGCCTGGGTGTAAGGACAAAAGCTGGTGCTTTGCAGGATCTGAATAACTCCATTACAAGATATTGTCTTAATAACTTCACCGATGGACCGAGACAGGATGCATTCGATTTGTTCCTGGGTAATTATCTGCCCAGCGACTCTAGTATGAGCGGACAGCTTCTTTTCGCGGATCGGAGACCGCTCTTCATCCAGTCGATACCGTATATCCTCGCCGCAGCCGTCTTTTTCATTTTCGTGGGGAGTTTCACTCAGCGTGCACCCGACGCGGCGGTCTGGCCGTTACGTCTCCTCCTCCTCATATCCCTCCTCACCGCGGCTGTCTGCGCGAATTTCATTTGGAATCATGGGACGTTATATGTAAGTTCCCCCTATCTTCCTTCTTTTCTTCCCTTCCTTCCTTCCCTTCCTTCCCATCCCACCTTCTTCCTTCCTTTCCCCCTTGTTCTTCTTTCCACTCATTAAAGATTACACTCGCTAACCCTCTCTCTTTCCAACAGGTCAACTTCCCCAAACTCAACCGCCAACCCCCGCAAATCGAAGCCTTCCAAGAGACGCTGGCCAAAGTAAGGAATAATCCTGTTGTGGGGCCGCTGGTCGGAGGGGCGGCGAAACATGAGAGGGGCAAGAGTGATGCGAGGTTATTGGGGTTGGAGGAGGGGAAGAAGAGGATTGAGTAGGTGCGAGTTGGGTTTGTGAGATGGGGGAGGGGGAGGGGGAGGGAAGGGAGAGAGTTAGGGTAGAGAGGAGTAGGGGAGGGAGGGTGGGGGAAAGGGAGGGGAGAGGGAGGGGAGGGAAGGGTGAGTGGGGGTATTGGGTTGGGGGAACTTGGGATGAGATGTATAATTAGAAGTTTTTAGTATGTTTTTGTAATAATCTTGGTTGAGGGATACAATAGGAACATTCACAACAACATGGTCATGCAAAACGTGGTTTGAGGTATTCATCATCACCACTCACACGCACAAATTTCTGACTAATGTAGTTTGAGGTATACATCACCACCATTACCATGCACACAATTTCTAAAGACGTGGTTTGAGGTATACAATTCATCCAGAACTCTATCAAAAATTGGGTATCATAAATGGTGATGTCGCTTTTCCGCCAGTAAACATCGTACATATCGTAATCGTGAACCCCCTCGTAGTCGTCCGGCATACCCATCCCCCTACTCTTTGCCACAAATAACGACGTCGAATTCCTCATCCTCATCCAAATCCTCCTCATCAGGCTTGACGAAATCCCACCCCTCCCCCTCCATCCTCGTCCGAAGTCGCTCCAGATTCGAGTTGGCAGCGCGGCGTAAAACACCAGCCCACTTATTCTCCATTCCCCCAGCCGCCGGTCTTGGGGCGTCCAACTCCGCAGAACTCGAAGGCGTCAAAATCGTAGACGAGTCTGTTTCGGTTTCGTCTTCTTCCCAGTCGTCAAGCTCAGGCAAGATCCACAAATCCGCTTCAGAACTTTCTTCTTCGGCGCTGGCATTGAGGTTGACGCACGTGCTCGCGTGGATATTCATGCCTTGCTGGCCTTGCTGGCGTCGCGCGAGTGCACTGCGCTTGTTGGTGGGACTGGTGGGGTTGGGTGCGGGCAGCCAGGTTGGGGGCGCGTTTTCGCGGTGCAGACTTATGGCTTGGCGGCAGAGTGTGCGGCTTATAATGGGGTTTGCAGTGCCGGCGGTGTTTGAAGTCATGCGGGCTGTGCTGCTGCGCTTCTTTGATGAATTTGATGCAGACGCGGAACTTGGAGATGCGGCGCGTGATCTGCGCGGCGAGATATCGGTTGCGCAGCTGGGGAAGGCGCCGTAGATCGCGTTGCTGAGATCGTAGGAGTAGTTTGTGGTGGCATCGCGCGCGGTGGCGGAGCTGTGGGATGGGATTGCAGACATTTTTGCGGGGTGTTGTTTAAATTTTCGCGGGGTTTGGGTTTTGCGCGGAGATCTTTGTCTCGTGCGAGAGTTTTGTTGGGGAGATTTTCTCGGCCCGTGGTATGCGAACAGGTGTTCGGAGTGAAGATGCTCAGCTGACCAGAAGTTGAAAAGTTCAAACTTGCTGGCCGTGTGTTGCTGGCGGGGTTTGGGTTTTGCGCGGAGATCTTTGTCTCGTGCGAAAGGTTTTGTTGGGGAGATTTTCTCGGCCCGTGGTATGCGAACAGGTGTTCGGTGTGAATGCTCAGCTGACCAGAAGTTGGAAATTTAAAGTTGTGCTGGCTGTGTTGCTGGCGGTAGTTTGTTGAGACGGAGAAAAGGTAGCCGAGGACAAAGCCACACTCGGAATTTGCTCCTGCAGACGGATCTGGAAGGTGGGTCTGGTTCTTGCGACGATCTCAGGCGCTCGAAAGCTGTGTGAGAGTGCGCGGGTGATGGAGAGTTGGTAAAGCGGCTGCCTGGTGCAGCTTGTGATGGTGGCCGTAATATGCTGACGTTGCAAGATGGCGCAGGCTGGGCTGACTTGACTGGTTTCAGTTGGGGTCTGCTTTGGATAGAATTTTGATGTGAGAGTGATGTGAGAGAGAGATGGTTGAAATGAGAGAGAGAGAAAGAATCGACAGTTTATAAGAGAAATCCGTGAGAGAATTCGTTGGCAGTCAACCGTACATTGCTCTCGACCAGAATAACAAGAGGCGCTGTGAGTGGGTGGCTGCAAGTTTGGATCAGTAACCGTGGGCTCGCGCGGCAAGGGAAGCCGAAGTGAAGCTGCGGTTAGTCATTGAGCAAGATTGTGAGTGTGAGTGGATTTGGCACAGCATATTGTTGGCTGTCATCAAATTTGGAGTGGTGGTGAGTTGTCGTGGGAGCATGTGGGTGCGGCGGACGAGAACCTGGGACTGCCGAGAGTCCGTGCACCCTGACGTGTGTTGGTCGAGCTCCAAATCTTCATGTTGGCAGACGTCCAGCCCATCAACAACGCCGAATTACCTCCCCCATCACCCTAAAGCCATTCGGAGGCAGCCCATTATGCTGCGCGCCTCCATTCTACGGGCCCGTCCAGCTGCCCGCCCATTGGCCCGCGCCGCCCGCCCGCAATGGCTCCCAGCCCAGCGCAGCTACGCCGATAGCAAGAACCTGGGCGAGACGGCCGTCCCCAATCCCGCGCCCACCACCTCGCCCTCCGACCCCAAGGGCACCATTCCCACCTCGGACATCCCCAAGGCACCGCCGGCGCCCGACAGCACCGTGACTGCAGGCGCATCGCGTGATGCTCCCGCCATATCGCCCAAGACGACACCCCCCACCGGCCCCGGCTCGTCAAGCATCGCCCCTGACCCCATCCAGCCCAAGCCCAAGAAGAAGAGACGCATATTCCGCAAGCTGCTGCTCTGGCTGACGGTCCTCTCTGGCCTCGGGTACGCCGGCGGTGTCTGGTACTCGCTCGTGTCGGACAACTTCCACGACTTCTTCACCGAATACATCCCCTACGGCGAGGATGCCGTCGCCTACTTCGAGGAGCGCGAGTTCAGGCGGCGATTCCCCGGCCGCGCTGGCGAACCACGACTGCACCCCCAGATCTCGGGCGAGAACAAGGTCACCATCCCCGGACGGAGCGGCTTGACTGCGCGCCCAGCCCAGGAGAACAAGAGCGACCTCGCCTCCAAGGGCCCCCATCTGAGCGCCGTCGATGCCAACAAGCCCCAGGACAAGACCGAGTCGGGCGGACAACAGCCGAAGGTCTCATCAAGCGCACCCGCGCCCACAGAGAAGAAGACCCCGGTCAAGGAAGTTAAGGAGGTCAAGGAGACCGCCACGCCCATCTCCCAGCTCGACCACCTCAGCGTACCCTCCGCAACCGAGCCCGTCGTCCAGGATGTCGTCAAGATCGTCAACGACATCATCACCGTCATCAACGCCGACAACGCCCACGACGGCAGGTACAACTCCGCGCTGGACAAGGCCAAGAGCGAGCTTGCCAAGGTCGTCTCCGACATCAACCTGATGAAGGAGAGCCTCCAGAAGCAGACCGAAGACAAGGTCAAGGCCGCCCACGCCGAATTCGACGAAGCCGCCAAGGAGCTCGTCCAGCGCCTCGACCACCAGATGCAGGCGCAAGAAGCCCAGTTCAAAGAGGAATTCGAAAACGAGCGCGAGCGTCTGTCACAATCCTACAAGGAGCGCCTCCAGTCTGAACTCCAGGCCGCCCAAAAGGTCTACGACCAGAAGCTCAAGAACCAACTGCTCGAACAGAGCATCAACATGCAAAAGTCCTTCACAGCCAACGTCCGGGAGCGCGTCGAAGCCGAACGCGACGGCCGTCTCGGCAAGCTCAACGAGCTCTCCTCCTCTGTGCACGAGCTCGAGAAGCTGACGGCCGAGTGGAACAGCGTCGTCGACGCCAACCTCAAGACGCAGCACCTCGTCGTCGCCGTCGAGGCCGTCAAGTCGGCTCTCGAGACACAAGCCATCCCCAAGCCCTTCGTCACGGAGCTCGCGGCGCTCAAGGAAATCGCTGCCGATGATCCTGTTGTCAGCGCCGCTATCGCGAGCATCAACCCCGCCGCCTACCAACGCGGTATCCCCAGCTCCGCCCTCCTAATCGACCGCTTCCGCCGCGTCGCTTCTGAAGTCAGGAAAGCGGCTCTGTTGCCTGAAGACGCGGGTGTGGCTTCCCATCTCGCTTCCCTCGCCATGTCGAAGGTGCTGTTCAAGAAGAGTGGGTTGGCTGTTGGTGGCGACGTAGAGGCTGTGCTTGCACGGACGGAGGTTCTGCTTGAGGAGGGTGATCTCGATGCTGCGGCTAGAGAGATGAATGGACTACAAGGGTGGGCAAAGGTGCTGAGTAAGGATTGGTTGGGCGAGTGCAGGAGAGTGCTGGAGGTTAAGCAGGCGTTGGATGTTATTGCTACGGAGGCGAGGTTGAATAGCTTGCTCATTGACTAGAAAGCGACCGTGGACATATCCTTGTACTCCTCCTTTTTTATGTTCCTGGCACTATGGTTGGCTTTGTACGAGTATTAGTCTATAGAAATGTGTTCTGTTCGTCCTGTACGCGCCTGTTCGGTTCATGTGTTCTAGATAAGCTTGGGTGGATTTCGTCCCATGGTACTGCGGTGACGCGACGCAGATGAGCGACTCACAACTTCCAAAATCTATATTCACTCATCCAATCAGGTGCTCTCGAAAAGAAAAGTATCGTCAACACAAGAGCTAAGCATAGCAATCGCGCAATCAATCCAGCGCAAACTTAGCCACCATAAATAACCACTCTAAACAGACGCATTCGATTCTCTGCACGCCAACATCCATCCATCTCGTCTCTCAACCCGAACAAAGAACAGCCCTAGGATTCCCTAGCTCCGCTTCCTACGCAACCCATCAGCTTAGCCATGCCACGAAGAACCATAAACCATCTGGAAAACATAATCGAGACCCAGATCATGACAATCTCACAAAGGGCCAAACAACGAGACGATGCGATTACAGAGCGAGACGCCGCAATGAAAGAAAGAGATGACGCGATAAAAGAACGAGACGACGCGATGAAAGAACAAAACAGCTCAACACAGGAACTCTACATGCCCACCTTAACCCGCGGCCTATACGTCACCGCAGACCCACCAGCACTCAGCACCCACATAGAAGTACTACACGACCTGCCCGACGACGAACAAGAACTCGTTTGGTCCTCTAACTGGAGATCAATTCACCCAGAAAACTACCGACGTGAAGACGCAGTGACAGTCAACATGCATGGCAGATTCGGCACACGTCTGCCTGGTATATTTGTTGCGCATGAAGAGGTGGAGAGGCCAATTCGGTTGTGGTACTTTACGGAGGCCGAAAAGGCGGTGGTGAAGATCGATAATCTGGAAATAGAGCGGGATGGTATCGAGGAGGCGTATAAGAGGTTCAATGATATGCGAGCTGGAGTTTGTGAGTGAGATGAGGATATGGATATGCTAGACAGACGGGATAGGTTTGTGTAGACTAGCTGCGATGCTCGTCGACGATAAATATAAACGCCAGCATCACACATTACACATCACCCGTCTCTCTTCCGCTTGTCAAGCACCGCGCTCTATCCCGGCCTCCCACAACATCCCTATCTTCCCACATAATGATAGCCAATCCACCTGGGAAACTCTGGAACTATGCATACATTTTCACCTTCACTTTCACAATCTATATCTCCATCCTTATCTTATGCCTCAACGTACCACTTTTCACTCAAGCCAAAACATGAGTCTCAACCGCTTGTCGACCGACAGTCATCGTTACCGGTGGATTTTAGGAGGAGAGGGTAAGCGAGATGTGGATAAGAAGGAGGAAGCCGACAAAGAGGACGACGAGCGAAAGGACAACGAGGAAGCGGAGAAACAGGAACGCGGTGCTGTAGAGGAGAAGGAAGTAAATAAAGCGGAGAAAGAGGCGAAGACGAAAGCCAAGAAAAGGAACGACGGACAAATCATAGCCAAGATCTTTGAACACGAGCTTGGGCTTAGCAAGCGGCAATAGACGACTCTCGTTAAGCGAGCGAACAAATAGTTCCTATTGCAATACCTCGTGGCCATGAATAGGTGTATCAATTGATGACGGTGAAAACAATTTCACACGCACGAACCACCTGCATGCCTTTACTACTCCAAACTACCACCTCCATCTAGACACCCAAGCCAGCACCTTGACTACCTCACTCAAAAGTCACACACGTCCTCGTTCCCCCGACCGTATGCCAAATCACCACCCACCTATCCACCCCTACATTATCAACAAGCAGACCCGGTCAACAAGTCCCATGCTGCTCATACATATTGAATTCATCTCCACGCTGATACGTCTCTAGGTAAATTGACCTCCACCACCCCCCCCTCCACCGCCCCACCGCCTCCCCTCCGCCTCCCCCACCCACCCTTTGAGCGAGACATATATCCCAGGGAGAATCATAGGCGCGTATAGCTCTTGTGCCGCTTGGATAAGATGCCCGCCTTGGTTGTTGAGCCGCGTTTTGAGGTCGGTGATCTGCGTGTTGAGGTTGACGAGTTGGGCGTCCCGCACTGTGAGCTGCGCGTTGACGTTGTTGAGGGCGGTCTTGAGTGCTGGTACTGTTGTCATGGTAGAGTGGACTAGGAAGAAGATGGGGGCAAAGAGTATTCTGGGTCTTTGGTATTAGGAGTGATGGTGATGCGGGATTGAATCGGGGGTTGAGGTACTTGAGGATGAAGAACGAGATCTTGTCCTACTAATACTGGTGGTTATAGTGTTTGTGTCATGTCAAATGACGCCCGTTGCGTGACCTGACAGCATGCGCATGAAGTCATACATCGCCTGCTACCATCCACTCGCCCCATCCGCCCCCCCATCCGTACACACATTCACAGCACCACCCTACCCAGTCCCTTCCTCACCCCTCGCTTCAAAGCTCATCCACGTCCTAATCCCCTGCAAAGTAGTATGGCAAACCAGCACCGACCTGTCCACCTCCTCTCGATCCACAAACAGCCCCGGCAACCGTATCCCATGTCTCCCATGCATGTTCTTGTCTCCACGGCGCGACATAATCCCAAGGTCGTCGCCCTAGGTCGACCACTGGATCTTGTACTGCGTTTCCCCCGGCAGCCTGATTTGTACTTGGACTTGGCCTGAGAAGGCACTGGGGTCGAGCGAGACGTAGATACCGCGGAACGGGGTTATCGCATACATTTCTGTTGTTGCGGCGTAGAGTCGGGCGTCGCTGTCCCGGAGCGACGTTTTGAGATCATCGACTTCTCTCGTTGCGGTGTAGAGCCGGGCGTCGCTGTCCCGGAGCGACGTTTTGAGATCATCGACTTCTTTCGTTGCGGCGTAGAGCCGGGGGTCGCTGTCTCGGAGTGACTCAGTGTGATCGTGGATCATTTTTTGTAGTTGAGATCTGTATAACGGAGGCGGAGGCATGATGTGGTTGGGCGATGAGGTGGATGGAGAGGGGTGGTAGTGGTGATGGTAAGAGATCTGAGTGGGTTGAGATGGATGAGAAGAGCGCGTTTGCTTGTATAGATGGATGGAAGTAATGGGAGCAAGTGGGTCTGCGGTACGTTGATTGATGGGGCTTGTGTGATGTGATGGTTCGATGTTGGGGTGCATGCGACGTGCGCGTAGGCTCCTCCGCGGTTGCTGAAAGGTGATGGGTTGGCAAGGAAGGTGGGTCTGAGGATGTTGACGAGCGACTTCCGTGGAGATGGCAAGTGGTAAGTGCGCAGTGAACATCGAATCAGCGCTTCGCTTGAGCTGCGGAGTAAAATAACAATGTAATTTCTTTTCGCTTCGAGCGGCTGAAGTAAACGGCTTCTAGTATCAATGTTCGGCGCCTGCTACTACCCGCTCAGCTCATCCTTCTCCCCATCTGCGAAGGTGTTCCTCAGGGCACCACCTCCCTCACGCGAACTCCCTCCCTTACTCAGGTCACCTCACAAGATCCTCATCTGTCTGATCTCCAATCCTCACAACCGTCCTCTTCATCCCCGCCGCGTATGGCTTCCAAGTTATAACAATCGGCGCCTCCACCTCTTCCGGCGCAACAAACACACCGGGAAGGCGCACACCAACTCTTCCCTGCATGTCCACCATGTGTTCTGGTCTGTGTCCTTCATATGGCAGGTGGGACAACCGTATCGGGGAGGGAGTGGTATAGGGCTGAAGCTCTCCGTTTTCCGATCGTGCTAGCCGTTCAACCGTCATGGAGACGGTGCCGTTGGATGTGTCTCTGTTGGGGGATACGTAAACGCCGCGGATGTGGATTGGGAAGTATAGTTCTTTTGTGACAACTCTTAGCTGGGTGGTGAGCTCGGCGATTCGATCATTTAGGTCGACTAGGCGCGGTCTGGGCATGGTGGGATGAGTGGATGTGTGGATGAGTGGATGAGTAGATAAGTGGATAAGTTGGTGAGAAGTGATGGATGGTATGTTTTGGTGGCGAGATTTCCAAGGTTGGAAGCGGGCTTTGCTGACTAGGAAAGATGGAAGGGGCGTTGTTCTGACAAGTGGTTAGTGGTCACTGCCCAGGTAGGTTTGCACCAAGCCAAACGACGGGCTTCCTGAAGAACAACTGCGAGAATGATCTCACGTTCGCAAACTGTTTGAGAGATTGATCTAGGAAACAACAACTAAACCTGTTTCTGGAAGGAAGGTAGGACTGAGATCATGTTTATGAGCGACTTCCGTGAGAGATGGCAGATGGCAAGTGCACAGTAACCCAACTACAACATCCCCTACTGCAAGAATACAACGGCAGTTACCAACTAATCATCATTTCTCAACTATCACAAATCCATCAACCTCAGTCCCATCTCCCTCCTGATTGCCCCCTTGATCCACGGGTATGATAAGTATGATTGTCTTCTTTCCTTCCGCTGTCGTCCAAATGGCCAGCAGTGATTGCTCTACCTCTTCGCTTGCAACAAAGATGCCGGGAACACGTGCGCCGGTCCTGCCATGCATGTCAACTGTCTTGACAGTCATGTTCTTCACGGCTGGTAAGGTTACCGTGTCATCAAGAGCTAGTTTCTCTTTGCTCCAGTAGGACGACCATTGGATGTGATACTCGGTGGCTCCAGGTTGGGGTGTCGCGATTTCTATGCAGTCGGGAAGGGCTCGAATGGTGGGTGATATGTATAAGCCGCTAATTTTGGTTGGGAGGTAAAGCTCGGATTGCATGGCGAAGCGGTGGCTGGTACTTAATAGTCTGGTACTCTTGAGTGATGTGATCTCGCAAAGACGAAGGAAGAGCACTGGACTTTATGGTAAATGCTAAACGTCACTGAGCTTGCTCTGCCTAGGTACATCAAACAAGAAGTGGTCGTGTGATGTATGCCCATAACTAGTCTTTCGCAAACTACCCCAAAGAACAGACTTCGCGGTACTGCGTCACCTCGTTCATGGCGACTAATTGCGCCCTTGCGCAATCACGTCCTCGATCTCTTCAAGAACTGCACCCAAGTCTCCAAGTGATAGTCGCCCTTATCCTTATCCCCATAGTCTTCTTTCCTCACTTCCTTTTTAACGCCATTCTCAACGCTCCCGCTTTTCTCACTGCCTTTTCCATCGTTCTCCCGTCTCTTAAGCGGCGTCCGACCTGCTTCGCGCGGCTCCATCCTCGATTTCCCATCCTTGACAGGCGTTGAGGTCAACATATTCTTCAAGCTTTGCTGGATATTGAGCGTGTGTCTTCAATGCATGAACTCAAGCAAGTGTTTACTCGTGGATAAAAAGCCGAGAAGAGGTATGCGATGCGCGTTCAAGAGAGCAGACGTGTGCTTTAAAGAGAGTCTGGGGGTTAGCGAGTGACACCGGGATTTTGTAACGCAGAAATGATCACGGAAAGATTTAGTCGATGTCTATTATCGGGGTACAGTCTCCATATGAACGCAGCGTGTAGTCTGGTCGATTTCATTCCATGAAAGATCTCGTAGGTCTTGACCACTTCGTAGAGGCTTGCAGCCTACTTTAGGAGGATGGTAACCTTGGAATTGGAAGCAAAGGTGAAGACGCAGCGTCGATGTAGGCGTCAAGGTGTTTAGATATTCTCCCTCACAAACACGGTGCTCCCTCCTGCCTTAACATTAAAAAGATTAGGAGATTCGATGCCGTACGATCCAACAGGTGGTGACGTGGGTGTACCTGGATACCTAAGCTTTAGATCTCCTGGCGATGCAACGAGACCTCGGGATGCACTAGTTCTGTGCACACTGCCGCGCTGCCCAGATATCTCACGAACGCGCGCATATCAAGCCATAGATAAGCGCGTGCACCATAATGTCCATCGCCCCGACAAGAGACTCGTAAAGACGTCGCTGGGCCCCTCAGAATGCCGTCAACCGGGTTGGCGGCGGGGTGCATGCTGCACCTGGGCACTCTCGAGAGGTCCGGAACACGATCCACTCCGTCACCTTCCAAGAGCAAGTCAAGCACGCCCAAGAGCAGCTAACACGCCGTCGGACCCAACAGCTAGTGGCTTGACTTTGCTTGTTTATCGCGGCGCACGATGATGTCGAAGTTTTGGAGCTGCCTAATCCGGCACTAGCGCGGCCGTTTTGGAGGCTAGAGCAGTTCCCGTCATATGACCTTGCTATCATGCCAACTTCACACCCCGCCTTTGTGAACATCGCTATTTGCGTTATCACACACCACGGACGAATCACGACGCGTGATGGACAGGCCGACTGTTGTTTTCGACGTCTTGGCAACGCTGAGCTTGTCGCGATGAAGAGATTGTCTAGCCTGGCTTGTACCGCAGGCGATAGCAATCCAGTCAAGGCTGTTCCGACGATACGGCGATCGACATGCATGTACTATGCGCTTTACTATCGTCCTTCCAGATGGGGCGCCCTGCCCTAGGGTCGCCAAGGTACCATGAAGCTGTATGACGCGAGTCTGGGCGGAGCTTCGCAGGAGCTTAAATAGCTGGCAAGGCTTGCTTGGTGGGACTGGGCGTGCGCATCTGTTTTTGAGACGCCTACCTATACAATTGCTACAATGCAGATCTTCGCGACCGTTGTGTTGGCTGCTGTTGCCGCGCGGGATGCGCTGGCTTCGCCGATTCAGGCGAGATCGCCGTATGTGGTTAAGGAGACGCATTATGCGCCGAGGGAGTGGACGAAGCTTGAGAGGTCGCATGGCGGGAAGACGATTCAGCTGCAGATTGGTCTTAAGCAGGGAAGGTTTGAGGAGCTTGATCGCCATCTTCATGAGGGTATGTTTGTTGGATTGAGAGGTTTCGCGACATCTGTAGCTAACGACGTGTAGTCTCCGATCCTGACCATGCCCGCTACGGTCAGCATCTGAGTGCCGACGAGGTCGATGAGCTCGTTGCACCCAGCTCTGAGACCCACGACTTGGTGCACGAGTGGCTCGCCGAGAGCGGAATCGACACCAGCAACCTTGGCTACAGCTCGGCCAAGGACTGGGTCATCGTCCATCTTCCCATTGAGATGGTCGAGAGTCTGCTCGACACCGAATACCACAACTACAAGCACAAGGATGGCTCTGTTGTTGCGCGTACAACAGCCTGGTCTCTCCCACGCCACCTACACGCTCACATCGACACCGTCCAGCCCACCACATCCTTCTTCCGCGGCGCTGCCCACGCCGCGACATTCGTCGACGAGGCAGTCGAGGTACCCAAGAGCTACCACACACCCCAGAACACGTCCATCTCTGCCGTGTGCAACGTAACATCCGTCACCCCGGAATGCTTCCAAACCCTCTACAAGACCAAGTGGTACCACACCAAAGCCAGCCGCAAGAACAGCATCGGTTTCACAAACTACCTCGGCGAGATCCCCATCCGCCCAGACACCAAAATGTTCCTCGAGAAGTACCGCCCAGAAGCCGTCTCGCAAGCCTACGCCTTCAAGCAAATCTCCATCGACGCCGGCCCCGTCCAAGACGGACCCCTGACCTACAACCAATCCACCGTCGAAGGAATCAGCCGCGAAGCCAACCTAGACGTGCAAGCCATTTCCGGAATAAGCTGGAAAACACCCATAACCTCCTACTCGACCGGCGGCCAACCCCCCTTCGTCCCCGACATCTCCACGCCCACAAACACCAACGAGCCCTACCTCGCCTGGGTAAACTGGCTCCTAACCCAACGCTCCATCCCACGCATCATCTCGACCTCCTACGGCGAGCCCGAGCAAACCATCCCCAAAAGCTACGCCGAGCGCGTATGCCGGCAATTCGCCCAAGTGGGCGCTCGGGGCACCACCCTCTTTTTCTCGTCTGGCGACCGCGGTCTCGGTGGCACAGACACCTGCTACACCAACGACGGCAAGAACACGTATCGGTTCCAGCCCGCGTTCCCCGCGTCTTGCCCGTATGTCACGACTGTTGGTGCAACTATGAACTTCGAGCCTGAGGAATCTGCGTACCGCCCGAGCCGCAATACGACGGCTGGGTTCCGCGATTTGTACAGCAGTGGCAGTGGGTTTAGCAATTACTTTGCGCGTCCTTGGTACCAGGATAAGGTTGTGCCTAAGTACGTGAAGTCGCTCGGCGATACGTACGAGGGGTTGTACAACAAGACAGGTCGCGGATACCCTGATCTCGCGGCCCAGGGTCTGTATTTCGCGTATTTCTGGAACGGAACTGAGGGCACTATCTCTGGTACTTCTGCTTCTTGCCCTCTTACAGGCGGTATCTTTGCACTTGTTAACGATGCGCTCCTGGCGGCTGGGAAGCCTGCACTGGGTTTCATGAACCCGTGGTTGTATAAGAAGGGGTACAAGGGTTTGACTGATATCACCAAGGGATTCAGCAGGGGTTGCAACGTTGAGGGCTTCCCTGTTACTGAAGGTTGGGACCCGGTCACTGGGTTCGGTACTCCGGATTTCCCTAAGCTTGTTAAGTTGGCGGGCGCGGATTGTGGGTACTAGATGAGGTACAAGGTGAAGCAGTATGTAAATTCTGTTTGGAAAGGATAGATTCATGCGAATGAATTAATGTTGCATAGTAACTTATTGTTGAGTATCATGTCGTGTGTCATACAGTGATCATGTGGCAATCCATAATCGCGTGCTCCTCCTTGCATCCCATCCACGCCCCAACGCCGCGGTAATTGACCAAGGCGTTGCTCACAAGGCAGCTGGGGTTACTTTTTCCTATTAGAAACTGTTATGGAACCAATAAATGACTTTCTTCAAAGCCACTTTTTGGTTACATAACAGTTTCTAGCAAGAAAAAGTAACCCCAGCTACCTTGCAGACCCCGGTGATCCAAAATACCTCAGTATGAATCGACCACCGGTCCGCTGTACCAACTGCCGCAGTCCCCTCCCCTCCATCTCTTCTCGTACCGTTTCTCGTTACTCCGCACCGTTCGAAGTAGCGACATCGGGGTTGGGATAGTACCACGCAGCTACGGCTACGATGACGTAGACGATCTGTTTTGACATGTTAGCGAAAGCGTCCAATCACCAATAGCCGGACTGTGCAAGAGACTTACGATAAGCATAGCCCCCTCCAAATAATTCGACTCTCCGTCCCTCAAAAAGTTGCCCACAACCACAATAGCCAACACCAATAGTACAATCATGAAAATCTCAAAGTTGAGATCCATATCCTTGCCCATTGCCCATCCGACAAGAACCACAAGCGGGGCGTTGAAGAGTGCGGTTTGGATACTCGGGCCGATGCAGTGGAAGAGCGCGAAGTTGATCTGGCCATCCCATGCTTCGTCGATGGCAGTGAGGTGCTCGGCGGCTTTCTCAACGAGCGGCAGCATGATGAGACCGAGGAACTGGTCTGGGACGCCGTTCTCGACTACGTCTTCGATGCGCTCGACGAGGAAGACGGCGAGGAGGGTTACGATAGCCAGAGAGAGGATGAGGGCGACGACGCACTCCGTAAACGTAAACTTGGGCTTCGCAAGATCTTCATGGTGATCGAGATCAGCGTGCTCATCCGCCTCGAGAACCTCATCGAAGAGCGAGTGCTGGGAGCGCGCGTTGTACCAGATGAAGATGCAGAAAGCGATGATGAGGAGGATCGACGTCACCTGACTGATTCTCAAGACGTTGTGCTGCAGGATCTTCTCGGTGAACTCGTGGTGCTTTGTTGCTTTTGCGACAGCGGAGCCTTTGAGCGCGGAGTAGTAGGCTGAGGGGATGAGCAGACCGAAACCGGCGACGAGGAGGAGGCCGGAGCCTACTTCGCTGATGGATGCGTGGAATTTTTGCGACATTTGGCGAAGGCCGCCGACGAAGAAACAACTAGATCGCATGTTAGTATATGGAACACGTGGTGCTTTAGGTAGAGCTTACAGTCCAAGGCAAAGCAGCAAGTTGGTGATGATGGATCCCAAGATCGCAGCCTGAATGACAGGAATGAGATTACCATGTTCACTCGACCCATCTTGGGAATGGTGCTTGGCAATCAAGATGATGAAGAGAATGATCTCTACAATCGAACCAAACGCAGTCTCAATCAGAATGCCAGAAACCTTCGGCATCTTCCTCGCAAACTCCTGACCCGCGAAACCCAGCAGATTAGCCACAGGCACCATGGCGATGTAGCTAGTTGCGAAGATAGCAATCGGCATGCCTGGCGCGGCAAAATGCAGCACGATAGCTACAATGACGAAAGGCCAGAGGAGATTTGTGTATTTGGCTGCATTGCTGCCAGAGCGCCAGGCTACGTTGATGAAGTGGGATGGGTGGAAGCCCTTGCGCCCGCTTTCGCCATCGGGGTGGATGTGCGAGGGGATGATGTTGTGCAGCAGAGGTGTAGATTCGGAATCATTGTTTGAACGGCTGTTGAAGTGATCGGACAGGACGCGCGAGACGTTGTGCGAGTTGTCGTGGCCGTGGCGGGCGGACGACATCCTGACGGTACCTGGTGGGAGGATTCCGGGTATTCGGGAGTGAGGAGGGCTGTGGTTGGTGGAGGGCCCTGGAGCTCTGTGCAGCTCTAGATTGGCTCCCCACGGTAAGGTGATGGGCGGGAAGCTTATGAGAGAGCTTAACAGACCTCGCGAACAAAGATGCGAGATGCGATTGATGCTTCTTCCTGCGCAGAGCAGTTAGGATGGAGGAGCTGAGGAGCTGAGGTACGAGGTTTTGCGGAGAAAGCGGTGACGCGATTCGCGACTGCCCAGACGCGGCTGGGGCTGGGCATTGGCTGAAAAACAAGGCAGGATCGTCGCGGTTGGACGACGTGTCAACCTCCTACATCTTCAGCCTCCATGATCGACGAATCTACACGTCGCGATATATTGTCGCAATGCGACCGCATTTCTTCTGGATCGTAATGACGCGTAAGAGAGGGAGTCGACGTGGGGAACGCGACGGCAATGCACAGCTACCGCTGGCGAGAGGGCTGTGCATCAGACTGACCCTCTAAGAGTACAGCGCAGGGAGTCGTACCATTCCAAAGAACAATGATGCATCGCATTCTATGATGATCTTGCCGGGTGAAATAAAGCATTAGTAAAGTTCTCGGATCCATCTCCCAGGCCTCGTGGTGCGCATCTTGCCAGCCCCAGACTCGAACTCGTGGTACAGCTCCTGTCGCTACCGCGGAACACATCGGTTACCTCCTCAAAGACACACAGTAATTATGCCCCTCGCCCAACGGAGATGCGAGGGTTGGAAACCAGATTCCAGAACTAATGGCCCGTGCATTGTCTTTTCACTCAATGGCACAGTCACCAGAGCCAATCTCTGACCTTTGCGACGTCTGATTTGCGGATAGCCTCGTGGATGAAATGCGATATCTTGCGTTGGAGGTTCGTGAGTGGCTTGCTAATGACTCGATGTCATCGCTAAACATACTCCCAAGCCTTGGGTACCGCGGTAAGGAATCCCCTCAGGTATGTAGTCTTTATAGATTTCTGAACTTGCTCCCGTTATACAAAAACCCCATGGCTATTATTTTTAAATGGACAACCCCACACAACCCCCAGCGAACAGCTCCATCCCCATGACCACATCCCCCGTGGCATGGGGATTCCACGGCAACTACGAGGACTTTGTGAAGAATGAACTGGTACCTGTGGACGACCCACCCACCGATGGAAACTGCGCTATATGCCGGCTCGATTTCGCCCATCAGGACCGAGGGGAAGAGGTGTCATCGGATGAGCACGTCTTTGGAATGACGACCCAAGCCAGAATCCTTGCTGCCGCGCTCGCCGCAGCAACGGCCGAGCAAACTCCCCCTGGAAACGTCGTCCAGATTTGGAAATGCAATCATTTCTTCCACAAAGACTGCATCTGCACTTGGATAGACGGAGACGTCACTGCTACAGCCGCTCGTCGATCCTGTCCGCTATGCAAGACCGAACTCGTTCGATATGACCCCCTGGCCAGAGCCAGAGCTGTATACCGCGAGATTCTTACGCACCAGGAAACCATCAATGAGTTAAACGTCGTATACCGCAATGCCGCTTCGATGCGCGCAAAGATGCAAGGCCTCAGGATAGACATAGACAGGCTCAGGCTCAGGTTCAATCACGACCCCTATGCTCTATTGACGAGCTCTAGAGATAACATCCGCGTCCGCCTACGAAATCTCATGGAAGCAGCTGGTATCACGGATGAACGATCCTACCTCGACCAACTCGATCAACTCATTATGTTTGGCGATTACAGCGTTCGTGACAGCGTAGACCTAGTGTACCGGTCCCAGCTCAGCGCGTCCGAAGCAACATTCGAAAGTCAAAAGAGGGACATACAAGCCCGCCTCCAACCCATCTACACAAAGCTTGATGAAATAGAGCAGATCCTCAAGGAACTAGCCGAGGTGCTATACCAAAGCTGGGGCTACTCTCCCGCTCACGCATCTGCGCGGCTGCTTGAAGACTTCGGCACCGCTGATCCTGATGAGATAAGTCCTTGGCTATTGGCTCATCTCGATGGGCAGTCTAATGTGGAGATTGACCTACATTTCGTTGTTATAGATGCGGAGTGGATGCGCAAAAAGGCGGCTTGGACTAAGAAATGGTTGGACCCCGCGGAATATGGTGTATCGTCGGCGAATGCGGGAGGAGTGGAGGACGAGGGGCATGAGGGTGCGGCGCAGGAGGGAGGTGAATTGGGCGTGGTGCATGTTGAGGATGTGGATGGGCGGGGGGAGGATCAACAGCGAGATGGAACGGAAGAGGGTGCGGGTGTTGGATATACTGAGGACGGTGAGGAAGAGGAAGAAGACGAGAGAGTGGTGTATACTGAGGACGTGGACGAGCAGGAGGACGAGGACGAGCAGGAGCAAGAGGAAGATGAACTCTACCATGACATGGCAGAGCTGGACTTAGGTTCTCGAGCAACGCCTCATGGCATGTAGCCATTAAGGCTTGGACTCAAATCTGGAAATAACTATTTGGGTCGAGTAGCGCGGTTGCTTAGTCGGATGGCCGGGGTGACTGGGGTGATAGAGGAAGTCGCCCGATTAGGTTAGTGCGCAAACGACTATTTCCAAGCATTACCTTTGCGACACACGCTCCTGCCTCTTTCCACTCTCGCGTCTTCACATCGACAGTCAGATATTGACTGCATTCAAGATGGCGCAATTTGCCAGTGGCAGTCAGGCGCCTGCCAACGACGGTGATGCACTGGGTCTCTCACCTCGGGCCGCACATCATGACGCAGCGAATTCTTCTGGCACTGGCCAACGATCTCAAGACGGCGGCAATCTATGGAAGCAATTCTGCCCCAAACCAAAACTTGCATATGACCCGAATGGGCGAGTCAATCAAGATTGCCAAAAGCTTCTACGCAACGCCGGTCCATTGTCTCACTCACCTCAAGCCACTCCACCCCAAGACATGACGCTCACAACAAATGGCTCGTTGAACATGCAAGCTGAAGGCAGTGTATCAGTCGTATCACTACGAGAGCACAGACGCATGAGCGAGCAAGGTGCAGCAGGATACCACATAAAGACAATCTGGAGTCAATAAACATGCTGTTTGCCGACTACTTACCTCTTCGTGAAACCTGTCTTGATATATGCGGGTATACCGTATCCGTCATCTCTAAAAACACACCAACTTCCACTCTTCATACTCTCCATGCATCCCCCTACGCAAGCAAAAAAGACATACCCGCCACCCCCGCCACCAGCACCGCCAAACCCGCATCCCTCCCCCAAGCCAACCCCACCGCAGCACTCTCATCATCATCACCATCACCGCTAGGCTGATTAACAGACTCAGCAGGCACACGGCTCCCCTCAAGCACATTGTCGGGCGCGATGCAGACAACGTTCGTCTTCGCCTTCCCGTTCGCAACAGACGCGACGACAACAGGATGGGGACGAGTGATGTACTCGTCGTACATGGTGAAATTGTCCAACTCGTGATCGTAGCTCGAATTGCCAACACCGGCGGGACCGTAGCCGACAAGCGGGGCGGTGTGGTAGCCCTCTGGAAGTTGGACGCCGGTTGGGGGGACGGAACAGGTCATGTTTGTTGTGTTGAGTGTGCCTCCTGTACACAAAGCGGGTTAGTAAAGCACCGAACGCATGGAATAAGGGAACTTCGAGCTAAAAACCCGACGTACCGATCATGCCCATGCTACTCGAGAAACCCGATCCACAAATCTCCTTCATCTCTGTCTCGTTCAAGTGCGGTGGCGGGCATACGAACGAAGCGCGTCCGCTGGTGCCGTTAGTCATTTGCTCTAGCGCGTCATCCGGGAGCGTCAATTCGCTTTCCAGATAATCCAGACATTCTTGCGGTAGTACTCCATCGCAGCCGCTCTCATCGTCGCCTTGTCTGACATTATCAACACCATGGAAGAACCATACGCAGGTTTGGTCGAGGCTGTTGGGGGGAGCGCTTAGGTACACCATGTTCTGGGCATCGAATGTCCTGCTCCACCTGTCTGGATCGCGGAACTCGCCGAATGTGACGGAGATGCGCAGGTCGGAGACGTTTGCTGTGCCGCTGCCGTTTACGGGGTATTCGTAGTGGTCGCCTAAACGGTTTAGGTCGGGGCAGCTGTCGGAGCTGGGGTGGATTTCGCTGCTGTTCTGGGCAAGGGATGAGGTGGTTAGGAGGGATGCTGCGATGAGAGCGCTGCGCAGGTGGGATGATCGTGGTGCCATGGTTGGAATATGTTTGTAGAGGTTGTTTGGTATTGAGAGTGGTGATGATTATGTAGAACGAGCGCGTCGAGTTGATCTTGTACATCCTAAGGCCGACCACTCTGTCGCCCCGACGGCTCTGCATCACCCTGCCGAATTGACGTCACATCGTAGTCAGCCTTGTTTGTTTCGCTGTGGTGCAACAGGACGCCTGATTATGTGTTGTTATTCGCAGTCGCGGCTATGCGATACTGACGCTAAGCCTGCGATTGACGTAAAAAGGTACCACAGGAATCAGCCGCCAAGTATGTGGTCGACACGCGATGCATACACAGTCAGACGTTTCATAGGCTTGTACGGATCGGGGCCGGAATGCTGTGATCAGGGCGAGTTGTGTGGCTTTGAGGTATGCCAAGCTGGATGTCACGGCTGGGCTTTACCCACAAGGCACGCCTTAACCGTCGGTGGTAATGGATTACTATTCCTGCGAACTCAGGTCCGGATGCGCATCTGGGAATTGCGTTGATCGTGTGGGCGACGGTTCGATGGTTAGATCGCTTGCGGGTATTCTTGTGCGCTTTTCAAACATGATGTCGTGGTACCTGGCGCTCACGTGACGTCGTAGTTCGCCTTGCGAAAGCAAAGCTAAATCTTTCACCGCCTCGTTCTGGTCGGATGCGGGGTTAGAAGGAGCAAGTCAGTAGACAAGCATAGCGGATCTAAATGAGCGCATGATTGATGAAAAGCGATGCCACCAAACTCAAATGTTGAAGTTGATAGGATACATAGAAGGAGTGAAGTGCGAGGTTGACAGCGGGGAAGGCTTGACCTCGCGAAGTGCGGGGGGCGCTAAGACCGCCTTGGCCTCACGCGACTGGCCGCCTCTATCGCCAGAACTTCATCACTATCTTCTCATCCCACCTTTGATAAGCTCATCGACGCGCATAACAACTCGCAATCCCTAACATGTCGAGGTTCGTGATTGAAGATCCTCTTCGAGTTGCCAGTGCGCTCTCAGAACGCTTCTATACTCCGCCAAGGCCCGTCGAAACAGCATGTCGCGCACGATCCGCATAGCCGCGGCACAGGTTGGCGCAGTCCATCGCACTGACATCCGTGGAAACACAATAGACCGACTCGTCCGTCTTCTCAATCAAGCCGCTGAGCAAGGCGCACATGTTGTACTATTCCCAGAATGTACTTTTACCACCTTCTTCCCTCGTCATCTCATCACCAATGAAGCGGAACTCGAGTCGTTCTTCGAACATGGCGATGTGACTACAGCAGAAAACACAAGACCTATCTTCGAACGAGCTAAGGAGTTGGAGGTCGACATCTGCATCGGATTCGCAGAGGCAACAGATGACGGCGACCACTACAACTCCTGCGTCTATTATCCCGCCAAGTCCGGATCTATTCTGTCGAAGTATCGAAAGGTGCATTTACCCGGAGACGTTGACCCTTTCCCCGAGCCCGATGCCGTCAACCAGCTTGAGAAGCGATACTTTAAGCCGGGTAATTTAGGGTTTAAGGCCTTCCGAGTACCTGGCCTGGTGGAGACCACACCTGAACACGGCGAGCCCATCTTCGGCATGATGATATGCAACGATCGACGTTGGGCAGAAGCTTGGAGATGCTTGGGTCTTCAAGGCGTCGAAGTTGTTCTCGTCGGCTTCAACACGCCTGGCTTCGCTCCTCAGATGTGGGGTGCGTCCCCCGATGTGAGTCCAGCGGAGGCACGTGCTGAGGCCATCTTCCATCACAAGCTAGTCATGCAGGCCCACTCATACACCAATGCATGCTTCTCCGTCAGCGCAGCGAGATGCGGGTTGGATGATGGGAAGTACGATCTGGTAGGAGGTTCGACTATCATTGGGCCTGATGGAAAGATTGTGGTTGAGAGCAAGACGGAGGAGGATGAAATCATCGTCGCCGATTGCGACCTTGATCGATGCCTACCAGGCAAGACGCGGACGTTTGACTTTGCGAGACATCGGCGGACGGAGCATTATGGTATTCTGACTTCGCAAACGGGAGTGGTCGAACCGCCGCGACTAGCACAATCGGAAAACGCGCATCATGAACCCAAGGCTACAGCGAGCAATGGTAAACGTAAGACGCTGGCCTCCGTCACAGGCGCCAGATCTCCAAAGCACATTCGCATCCTCCTCTGCAACCCCAACGCGACTAAATCAATGACAAACGCCTGTCTAGAAACACTCAAGCCAACACTCCCACCCAACGTCACCGTTTACGGCTTTACAGCCCCTAAACCAGCGCCATCAGCTATTGAATCAAACTTCGATAACATCATGTCCGCAGCCGCCGCCGCCCGAGCTATCATACCCGTTGCACATCAGTACGACGCCTTCCTCATAGCTTGCTACAGCGATCACGCACTCATAAAGGTCCTTCGTGAAGCACTCTCGCAGCCGGTAGTTGGGATTATGGAGGCCTCACTGTTCGCTGCACGAACGCTGGGTGGACGGTTTGGCATCATCGCAACAACGCGACGATCGCAGTATACGCTGGAGGACTCTGTGAAACACTACGGTCTAGAATCATTCTGCGCTAGGATAAAAAGTTGTAATCTCGGGGTTTTAGAATTAGAATCGAAGCCTGAAGAGGAAGTGCTTGGTACCATGTGCGACGTGGGCAAGAGATTGGTTGCGGATGGTGCTGATGTGTTGACGCTTGGGTGTGCTGGCATGACAAACATGAAAGCTGCTGTTGAAGAGGCGGTTGGAGGTCATGTGCAAGTGATTGATGGTGTGCTGGCCGGTGTACATCATCTGGTTGGTCTTGTTAGACTTGGGATGCAAACGGCTAAGAGGGGTATGTATGCGAGCGCGGAGATAGACAGGGCGAAGAGGCCAAGCTTGGTATTGAATGCGTTTGATACATGAACGCCTGCATGACATCCTCCCTAGTGTCGGTGTAGCATGAACACCACGTATATATGCTCGCTCAAGTCCAGCGCAACCTCGTAGTTATGCCAACATCATCTCTCACGTATTCAACCATCGTGCAACATCGACATGGCCGGTGAACAATCTTCCGAACAGCCCAAGGCTAAGCCTGTGGCATCAGAATCCGACAACATAGAACGCTTTGCCGAACACGTCAACGAGCGAAAGAGAAGGCGTAATCTATGGGGTCAATACGTGGACGAGCAGTCACGCAAGAAGTCTGACGGAGAGAAGTCTGTTCATACACCAGATCCTTCTGAGTCTACCAACTCCAAGGGAACGCAGACTGATGATACGCCGTATGTTACAGAGCCGGACGTTGATAGCGCCACGGGAGTTGGCGATAAGGACGTGGAAGGAGCGGGCGTAAAACTGGCAAACGAGGGTGGAGATGAAGATGGGTTCGTTAAGACGCCATGTACTGGTGGTGCGTCGGGGGAGCAGGATAACATGGATTTGTATGAGCCGTAATGCGACAATGATAAGACTGTTGGTTGTAACACGTTCAAACGGCCTATCATGGCCTGCATAGCCGTTTGTATCCGTCAGTTACACTAGTGACACTCAGTCAGCGAACGACAACTGCTATTGGACCTGGCATATAAATACCGCTTTTCTTGCCTCTCGTCTGACCTGCCCCACCGCCCTGATCACACACTACCGATACTTCCAGCTTACCCCAAATTTAGCAAGAACATATCCAAAGCTTTAGCGCAATGTCTGAAGGTCCTCCTGAGAAGCCATCCGATGGTGGATTCGGTCAGAAGATTCCACATCCGAGAGATATAATGGGCGAATTTATAAGGCAGAATCCGAATACAAATGTTGTAGATCCAGACGTGCCAGATGATGAAGAGGAGGAGACGAACGAGGGAGAAGAGAGAGCGACAGATGTAGAAGCAGAGGAAGGTCAAAGTACAGGTGTTGATGAGCAGTTCGGTAGCGTGAAGGACAGAGTTCGGGAATTGGAGCGTAGGTCGTAACGCGTTGACGCAAGCTCTTCCACCTTCACCTTAGCCTGAACTTAAGATTTAAGACTCCCGCGTTTTGCAGAGCAACACATTGATAGTGTTCGACAATAGCTATGCGGAGATCCTGCAGCCCTCTGCAGCCCTTCGTCAAGTTCAAGCTCGAGCTTAAAACTATTGAAACATGCGCATAAGATCAAGCTATACATGCCACCTCTTTACCGGAAGTAAGTCGGTGCCGTAGCCTTAGCAGCCATCCAAGCTTCATCCAAAGCCTTCACCACATCATCAGGCAACGGTCCCTTCTCCAGATCCGCCAGATTACCCTCCAACTGCTTCAAATTACTCACCCCAATGATCACACCGTCATTCCCACCCTTAACCCGTGTCTTCAACTCAGAGTGGTGAACGCACCACCGCAGCGCAATCTCGAGCAGCGTCAGGTCGTGCTTCTGGGCAGCGTCTTCAGCAATCTTCAGAGCCTGGAACGTGGCGTCTTTGAAGTAGCGGTCGCGGTACATGCTTCCGACGCGATCGGCTTTGGTGCCGAAACGGCCTTCGTCGGGCTTGATGTCTTTGGATTTGATCTTGCCGGAGAAGAGACCGCCGGCTAGGGGGTTGTAGATGACGATGTCGATGCCGTATTTGCGGCATGCTGGGATGAGCTCGGGTTCGATGGCGCGAGCTTGCACGGTTAGACGATGCCCTCCGCATGAGAAGGTAGATACTCACTGATTGCGTTGTACATGGCCTGGTAGATGGTCGGCTTCACCCAGCCACGCTCCTTGCAGATATTATACACCTCTGCAACCTCCCACGCAGCGAAATTGGAAAGACCCAAGTTGACAAACTTGCCCTGCTTGTGCAGCTCATTCACAGCACCGAGTGTCTCCTCGAACGGCACGGAATGGTCCGGTGCGTGCAGGTAGAAAATGTCGACACAGTCCGCCCCCAGCTCTTTGAGACTAGTTTCAAAGTGTTCTTTCAGCCTATCAGGCTTGTGAACACCAGCCTCATAAGGGTACACCTTGGTGGCGAGAGTAAAGCCGCGGTCCTTCCACCCCGCCTGGCGCGTCCATGCCTCTTGCTTGCCGCCAACGTACATGCGCGCCGTATCGATCTCATCGTAGCCCTGGGACTGGAAGTAGTCGAGATGCTTGGTGAATTCGTCAAACTCTGTGATGCGCGCGCCGCTGGTCTCGTCGGGACCTGGGATGCATTAGTCATGGTGTTGGGGTGTTGATCGGCGAAGCGTACCGAATGTCATCAAGCCGAGGATGACTCGGTCTTTTGGGTTCTGCGCAATGAGAGGCATCTTGGTGTTTTGTCTGAGTTGTGCGATAGTACGAAGTAAGGATTATTGATGGAGAGCTTCACGCCTGCCGTCGTTGTCGCGAGATGACGACAGCGGGGTGCCCCACCCGGAGATAAAGACGCGGAGATATGCGGAAGAGCCGAACGAACCTTCTTCATTGATGGATGTCGATACACTATCGAAGATCACTTATCGTTCTGCGCGTTCGTAGTACATACCCATATTCCCTCTTCCTTCCCACTCCCTCAGATCCAGACTCCGTATCGCTGTCGTGCCTTCCATGTTTGATCCACGTCCATGCCTTGGCGAAGATCGTCTTCTCGGATGACATCCAATGCCAAATCAAAAGTACCGCTGCAGTAGTCGGCAAACAGATTGCCCAGTAGATCCCAAAGCTTCGTTGCATAACCCTCGGTCCGTTCCAATCCAGTACAGGCATAGCAAATAGGGTAGCGAAGAAAGTGAGAGGCAGAAAGATCATAGTCGTAACCGCGATGGTTTTCATCGAGTAACTGTCCTTTCGTGCTGCTATTGCGACATCCTGACTACTTTTCGCATCCTCGCGTGTGAGCAAGTTGAAGATCTAGTGCTTATGATCAGCTGGTGGTACAACGCCCTGGGTCTTTTGTATCCACCTACTACGGCCTGTTGTGTCCGGCCACGCTCTTGAAGATAGCCTGCCTGCAACTCTCCCGATTTCGTCTGGCCTTCCAGAAGCAATGCGGCAGCAAGGATGTCATCCAAGGGGGCTGAAGTGCTTGTAGTGTCCGAGAATTGCGCAGCTACTGGGTGGTGGGCTGATGACTGTTGGGCTGATGCCAGATCGTTGAGAATGTCCCTCGCAATGCAAGCGTGCCGAAAGACATTTGCGAGTACTGTCAGTACGGAGCCTAGTTCTTTGGACTCAGTGACTAACTCATCGGTACTTGGAAGAGAGTCGCGGTCCCTCTCATGCCATGCGCCGTGTCCAGTCGCAAGCTCGATAGCTCGTATACGGTCCCAATTTTCGAACGCAGTTCTCTCAATCCAACGGACCATTTGTACAGCGCATACGAAAGAGCAGAAGCGCATATCGTTCACAAGATCCTTGTGGTGCTCGATAGTCTGTATAAAGCCCTTCAAGATCTGCTGAGGATACTGGTTTTGCTCTCGTAGGATGAGCATCGCTTTTGTGATGGTTTCATGGGGGTCGCAAGTCCACAACATCGTATACGACACGGTGTGTAGGTAGTATGTATAATGTGCGCTACCTTGCTTCCGTTGCGAAAAGAATCCGTATGTTTCTGATAGTATCATGTTGAGCCAGTACGGATCAAATCCGAAATCGTCAAAGATGTAAAGGAACGTTTGCTGGTTGCTGGAAAAGACTCCGTCATGATCACGCTCCAAGCTTATTAGCCTCATCGATGCTGTTGGTTTCTCGTTGCCGTGGTTGGAAATGGGTGCATTGATCTGGTCGCAGATTTTCGAAGTCTGGGAGCAATGAGTTTCTGTCAGTTGGACAACTGTCTCTCCTTTCGTCCATTTGGCCACAGTCAAAAGCGAGATCTCGTTGTCGGTTGCTTCGAGTTGATCCTCAAATCTCTGCTCTGCCAGAAATCGCTCCCGCGCTTCCGTTCGTAAGCCGTTCATATAGGTGTCTCTTCGTTCTTAGCTGGAAAGGCAAATAGATTGTAGTAGGGTGGATTGATCAAGAAACAGAAGGTTGAGGGTTATGTAGGCGGCCTGATAGGGCAGCTGAATCGCGATAACATTGCGGCTGAGTTGTTGCACTGCTTCGGGCTTCAGCCTTCGTCTCAACAATTCTTCCTTTTTACCTCTATACGGCGAGCTGACCTTTCGTCGTCTTATGCGCGCATCAGAGCACCATATGTTTCGAAGCTTTCTCAAAAGCGAGCGCGGTACAAGTGAAGATTAGCCTGACTACATAGCATGGGTGGATTACCTTCGGCAGGCCAGCGGAATATTTCCGACATCTCCACGCGTTCTTCCTGCGCGTCGCATTCCATCCGCGATGTTCTCAAATCATCTCGTCCTGCATGACGCAGCATATCGTCAACGCGACTTCACGCCAAGTCGCCATGCAACAGCCCGACGCCGAACTGACAGGACTCGTGCAGATGCGATCGGAACGAGTCGAGAGCACTTGATCTCGGGTTCTACCGCATCCCCACCTCTTGAGGGTCGATCAGCTCCGGCTCAGGCCCAGCTCTTCATTGGATGAGTCATCGTATAGCATGCGACACGTTCTAACCCAGGCTGCTCTCAATACTCCGGCGCCGCCGAGATTGTTCTGAGGGTGTCGGTCACGGCAATTGCAATATAGATTGCTCTGCCTTGCTTCCGAATGGTTCCTCGATTCATTGGAAACGCCACGACTTGGTTGGGAAAAGGCGTCTGCGCGCGACTATTGGCCAGCTATCTCGGACCTACCAAGGCTCCGCGACGCGCGCGAACTGCTTGCAGCAAGGCGTCGAGGCGGAGCGTGTGTCTCGCGAACGCCGTCTGTGCTAAGGACGTGCAAAAGCAGGAACAGCACACTCCCGCGGCCGTGCAACCCTTGGAGGCGATGATGAGGAATGGCTGAAACCTTGCGAGGCATCGCAGCCAGCATTCACAGCTCGCTTGCGGCGGTGGGGCGCTCTCGCACCAATGACGTCGCTGATGGGCCGATAAGGATAAGGAACCCAACATGTTGCAGCGCTCGGCTGGTCAGGCGGTCATCATCATGCAGCTAACCTGCACCATCATGCACCATGCTGCAGCTAGCAATGCCCATCACCCTCGCAGCATGGCCGAACTCTGCACCCAGGATCGTCCCGCAACCGTCCCGCCGCTCTTCTGTACAGCACAGGTGCCACGTAGCAGCGACGCAGGTACGCACAGAAGCCGCACACAAAGAAGCATAAACGTCGCGGGCAGATCGCTGCAGCTTATAAGACTGACAGCCGGCCCTGCGCTGGTGTTCCAGTGTTCTACACTCCATTTCACTGCAGACCGACATCTGCAGTGCGCCAGACAATGAGGCGATCAGCTGGAGCCCGAGGTGTCATGTGGCCCAGTAAGCCACTGTGTGCAAACTTACGAATCAGTCACTTTCTCGCACACCATCAAGTGGGCTGTGCCCTGATTGGAGCGCAAACCCTCGATACAAGGTACTTTGACTGAATCCTTTCTTGATTTAGCTTATGGCCATGCGTCTATTGGAATTTGGCCTCCACGCCGCGACTGCGGTGCACTTGCTCCCTTGCCCGGCCGGAACACTCTTTGTCTTCACATGATATCATAATTCTCTATCCGCTTCTCTCAAGTCTCCTTCCCTTGAAACGCTAGATTGTTCCTGTCTATTGGCTTGTGTCGCGCGTCTTAAGTATCACCCGCGTCCCCCATCGTCGAATTTAGCTTTCCGAACTTCGGCATCTGCATGCATGCAGTCATCACCTCTTCAGAACCTGGATACTGGACTTGAACCTTAGGCGCATAGCGATCCGAGACTTGTATCTTGATCGCCATGTGTTGGTCCTTCAACTTTGGCTTTCCAGGCAACAAAAAGCGTAAGGACTCGTCGTCGTCGGACGAGAAGAAGAGGCGGGACCGACCGGCGGATAGCGCGCTTCATGGAGTGGGAAGGCCAGTCGCTGCAGAATATTCCGAGAAGCGCAGTTCAAAAGATTCGAGCAGAAGGAGAAGATCTGGTGACTCTACCCCGCGATCTCCGCGGTCACCGCGCCACGAGAGAGAGAGGGAGGAGCACCGACCGCGATCGCAACACCAGTACGAAGATGCATACCGAACTCGCGAGAGACGCCGCTCCACACTGGACGTCGAAGTACCGCAAGTCTATCGCCGTGCAGCTGAGCCAAGTAGCGTCAACTCATCACAAGAGGCTCTGCTGAATCCACGCCCCCACCGAAGTCAACACCGCCGGCGGCAGCACCCAAAGCAAACGTCGCAAAGCACTCTGCGCGGGCGCGGAGCAAAGCGCGACCCTGTAAGACATTCAAAATCCAAGAAAAACGTCCGACCAGAACCTTCTCGGGGGTGGTCACTCTTTGCGCCCTCCCCGCCAAAGACACCCAAGCGCGAACATCGCAGCTACCAGACCTTGGATTCTTCGCCCCGTAGCAACCGCTCATCCCGCCAGCATCGCTCCTCGACTGCTTCTCAGACAAGCCCAGAATCATCTCGGTCTCAAAACCGCCACCACCGTTCTCGTCAGCACGACCAGTCAGCTTCTTCTCCGCGCCAAGCGCGCTCTCGCACCCCAAACACAACTGCTCGTCGCGTTCCTGACCGACGGTTCGCCGTACTCGCTGCCACCAACCAGGCGCTTGAGGAAGTCCGACAAGAAGCATTTGCGCAACCCTCTCCACCCCCGCGCCGAGAAAGACTGCGACGGTATGAGGGTGTTACTATCCCGACGTCGCAGATACCTTTCAATTGGGATTGCGTAAGCAGCTCGCAGGCCTCAGCTAGACCAAGCAATCGGAGTGGCGATTCGAGTGGCCGGAGACGGTCGCGTCGTTGATGTGTTCATTCATGAGCATTGCATCTCGCATCTCACTCAAGCACCTGGCCAATGCGGTCCCGGCAGACCCGGCAACAGACAGACCAGTGGCGCATTGTCGCACGTTGTGTAGCGACTATTTCCTTTTCTTCTCCGCATGTTCTCGATAGTCTTGTAGTAAGATACCCCCGGCATATCATCGGTAGTTTTGGGCGTTCGCATCACATCATTCGGCCCCGGCCCAGCACAGTCCATTTGGCGTTTTTTTGGCAACACAACACAATACCCCTGCATCACATATTCTCGCATCGCATGTAGTTCCCATCGTTGTAATAGTAGAACACATATCTTCGCATTTTGAAAATCATCTTTGTTCTGCATTGCGCTTACCCTTCATTGGTGAAGTAATCGAGATGCCCTCGTGATTCACCGAAGCACCTGCACAGAATGCCACCACGTGACGTCTTCGCGCCCGAACAGCCCTGAAGGTCCGCTACATCCCCCATGAGTTGAGCACGTTGCAAGGCTCATATACACGCAAAAATACGTTCATATGTAAATCCAGCCATTGATAAGCTCATCACCCACCATCGCAGTATGGCCACCAACAACACCCCATACCCCATTTACCACAACTTCCACCTCTCCCTCCATCCACCACTACCCCCTGCCCTCTATACCAATCCCCCCCGCTCATTGGCCACGGAGCATCTTCCTCAGTAACTCACACCCCCATCCCCTTGCTATCTCATCACCTACTATACTAGGCAACTTCGGCGTGAAGTTCCATTCAACGGATCGGCAAGCGCGTGATTCAATTGTCAAAGGATGCGGTTGTGGTGGAAAGATGCGGAATTGGGTAATGGTAATATGCTGGTGTTCGGGGAATTTCACCGAGGTACAGGACGGGTATTTTGTGGAGCCGGGGCTTGGCGGTGGGGCGGGCATTCCAGGGGGGAGCTCGAGCACGAGACCTGTCTTCTGGACTTCCTTGTCACATCAGTTTGCGACGCGATCCACGTTTACGCTTTTATTGTGGTTTTGGCTGCGCATTTTTCGACAGGAGTTGGATGACTGGATACATGCCAAAACACCCACGAGGCTCATTGCATGTCCACCTCGCCGGCCCCTTGGGATCTCCTCACCACCACGATGTCGCGATCAATGCCTACGATGTCGCGACCAATGCCTGTTGTCGGTCCATGAGCCGGCAGCGTTCGTTACCAGGGCCTTCAACTCATCGAGGAACTTCTCCAACACATTCGCATTGTGCTGCGCAATGCCGGCGTGCCACTGTGGGTAGTTCTTCCCCTCTACGACCGTGTTACCCTGCCTGTTCGTGAACATTTTGTAATCGCGGTGGATAAGAGTGTTCGTCGCTGGGTGCAGGAGGTAGAAAGTATTGTCATCCACCGCCTCTCGTTTTGGGTCTCCGACTGCAGTATTCGCCTTCTTCTTCTTGGATTTGAGACCACAGTTGACCATGTGGATGGCGTAGCCCTTGGGAAACTGGGAGACCTCAACGCTGGCTTTGGAAACTTTTAGCGACGTTTGAAGACACGGGATCTAGTACGACTTACATTGGTCGCTGAACCTGAACGGCTTACCGGAGACTTTGGGCTTCTCTTCCAGCATGCGATTCCAGTCTGGTGCGTGGTTGAAGCGGACGGGGAAGAGCTTGCCCTCTTTGATGATGAGGTAGTATGATCTTGTGCCGTGCCGACGGACGCATACCTTTGTGGTCTCGATCTCGTCGTTTTCCTCTTCACTGGGCTCTGCTACGTCTTCGTCAGCGATGAAAGAATGAGGTGCTCGCGCTGTCTTACCTTCAGCCTCTTCGGCCTCTTCAGCCTCTTCAGCCTCTTCAGCCTCTTCGGCCTCTCCAGCTTCCTCCTCATCCTCCTCTGGAACCTCTACCATGGGCGTGAAAAGCTGCCAAGGTATCATCCTGTATCGAAGCTTGGGATTTTGGAAGGCATCGTTGTCCTTGGTATAGTTGAGAACCCTCCCGTAAAAGTCGCCCATAGGGTAGACATGCAAACGGCGTTCCTCTTTTCCGAGCGGCTGACTCAAGATCGTCACGCCCACATAGAGTTCCTCTTCGATGACCAGGAGGTTGTGTACGCGTAGGCCATCTGTGCCCGACAAGTCCACTGTCTCATGATCGACTTTACCCGGAAACTCCCATAGAGAGTCCCAGACCACGTACGACGGGGCTCCTCCGGTGTCTGCAGAGTCCTCTTGCAAGACTGCAATACGTACCTGGCTCTCTGCGAAATCGGTCTTGAGGTACACTCCTGGAATGTCAAGCTCATAGTACATTTCTGCCATCTTGTTGTCGTATTGTCTAAGGTGACTGAGCTATTGAAGAACTGTGACAGCCTGGGTTGAGGCGCCGTTCTATATGGTCGGCCTTATGGTGAGTTTGATGATAGCACACATGCGCCAGGTCAAGCTGACCCCAGTAATTGATCACTTGGATCATAGCAAGCGGTCTTCAGATGTCGCGACATCAGCGCACGATGCGCTCCATACGTTCTTGGCACCGTCGTCTCGCCTCGCGCTTGATCAGATATCCACAACATATCATAGCGCATACTTCGCCCTCGGTTTTGTGCAATTTGGCATCTTCCATTCGGTACGCACGATTGACTACCCACAATCGTTCTGGCCCACCAGCTATATTGCGAAGGCAAGAGACAATAAGTTAATCACTCAGGACTTCCATTGTGTCAATAATGAGATGGACTACTGGTCATAATCTGCCCCTTCTGATGAGATGTAGACACCTAAACTACGTCACAAGTGCGAACACCATGACGTATCTTCTTTGTCGACGTTCCTTCTACCCGTTACTGACGTTCGGCGTTATTTCTAGTTGGTGGCCGTACAGCATTGGCTTCGCTCCTGTCCTCGAACCAATGCTTCGGTACCCAACAGCCACACTCTCGCATATCGTCCAACGTCCCATTTGTCCCTTCCACGCCCTCCATGATCATACGATGGTGAAACTTCATAGGGGAAACGTGCAGTCGTGTTCGAAAACCATCTTCCCGTTGAATCAAGACGGTGAGATCATCTTTGATCTCGTCCTCCATAATCAGGACACCATGAAGTAGGATCCCAGCTTGCCAAGGTATCTCTATCCTGTGATCGTAGGCTATCTGGTCCTCATCTTCCATCCATGTGGAGTCCCAGAGGACGAGGTTATTAGTAATGTTCGAGGGGACATATTCCGTGTTAGACCGTTGTACGTCTTCGCGCACGATCGTAAACCGGGACGGATTAGGCAAGGTGGCTGCTCTTATGTAGACCCCGGGCGCCCTTTTGATCTTGTAGTACCAACGTTCTCCTCCGTCATACGTGTGTTCAAATTCGCGAAATGCTGACTGAAGCTTCCAGAAGGCTGCTCGATCCTTTGCTTTCTTTTCCAACTCGTCGTCGTCCATGGTGGTTGAGATATGACAATGGAGTGACTGTCGTGGCTCGACGTCTAGCAGTGTTATAACTTGGTCAACGCGAGAAGTTTGCGCATAGCACACTCATACCATCCAGAATGACCTTCGCGCCTGTCACGCTTGATCTGCCAGCAAGCACTCACTGCATGTCAAAGGTGCCAACTACTGTCATTCGAGACCTGGTGTCACGAGCCGCCGCGCCGGCGATATGCCAATACCACCCTCGTGGCGTGGAATAGCATGGTGACTTCCTGCATATACTGGTCGCAAGCCTTTTCAATCTTATCCTGGATCTGCAGTCCAGCACTACAATCTGCTGACGTAGCTGGTTTTACAGAACACCAACCTGCTTTCATTACAATGAAGTCTGGTTTCCGGGGCTGGCACGCGCAAACACCAAAGCCTAGCCCGACATCATCCGCGCCGCCTTGGATGATGAAGACCTGGCCGTAAAAGCAGTCTAGGCCCCAAGGGCCTACTGCGATATTGAGTGAATCCTATCAGACGCCAAGGTCTACATGGACGCGCGCCGTCTCTTCATGCCGCATCGCAAGTGTCTTCTTCGTCTACTGTACTCTACTCACTACCTCCATCGCCACCTTCCAAAGCAGCTTCCCCACCATCCTCCTCCTCACCGCTCTCCTCACCTTCCTCGTCAATTTCCTCCTTGTCTTCTGCGTCAATGTCATCAAGCTCTCCATCACTCTGCGTGTACATCCATATCCGTCCTTCCCCGATAATCTTCTCTAGCTTATCCATAAACCTCGGAAACATGACCACATTGTGTTTCGCATAGTCTTCGTTGTGCATACCCTGCGCCCTACCATTGTACTTTCCTTCCCACGTGTCGTGCTTGCACGGAGCATGCCAACGATCAAAGGGTAGATGCAGGTGAAACTCTTTCCACTTGATCGTTGTTCTGCTGCTCTTCGTGCTCTTACCTTTGAAGATTTTCCCTTCTATAGGGCCGCCTCTGATCTGTGTAGTATGGCCGCAATTGTTGAGACGCAGGGTATATCCGTGTTTGAAGGCGTAGTATTCGATATGAAAGGGCTCATCGGTATCGTCTTGCTGCTGAAGATCGACGGATCTGTTCTTGCCTAGCTGCATCTTTGGTGCGCTCGGGTCTTGTAAGTCGAGGATCAGAGTGACCCAGCTTGCATTGTGCTCGTGAACATAAAGGAATAACGCTGGTATACTGTTAGCTTTGTCTTGCCAGCTTGCTGATGCGGTATAGAGTACTTACGGTCATCCAAACCTGAAGCTGCAATACCGATGCTGCCGGACACTGAGTCGCCAGTGACTATCGGATTAACGTTATCGCCCACTCTAGCTGCCGGAATAGGCCTCTTGAAGTCCTCTTCAGTCAGCCGCGCCGGATCGTGTGCCTTCGCGTACTCTTGAACAAACTCAAGACGCGCGCTTTTAGGCTCGGATCGCATAATGCTAGGTATACCCTTGACCGGGGCATGATAGACTGTAATCGGTTGACTCAACTTCTCGTAATCGGTTACAACGCCCAGGGCAGAATGAGCCGCGTTCCGGGCTACCTCCACTGTCATCTCAGCGAATGGCCGGGTCTGGTCCCATGAAGAGTCCCACACTAAGAAGTCCTCGCTACCGGCATGTCTGATCACCGTGGTGCGGCCGTGGACGTTTGCTGGGTTCATCGTGATGTAGAGTCCGGCGATGTTGTCATGTAGCCAGTACTCATCTTTGGCGCCTTCTTCTGGGCCTTTTGTTTTGGCATCTTGAGTGGTATCCGGTTCGGTGGTCTGACGTTCGGCGGTAATATGTTCGGCGGTTCGATGCTCGGCATCCTCGTGCTCGATAGTGTTTTGTTCGGGGTTCTCCATACTGATAGGGTAAATTCTGGTTGGGGCGAACTGACCAGCATGAACTAGGCGACAAGGCGAGCCTCTTATGTCGTGAGTACGGCGCACAGCTTGCACAAACCTGCTTTTCAGCTTGGATATGATTGCGATAGTCTTACCAGTACAAACAATTGCAAAGGCCGTATGTTCAAACCTACTGTTCTAGCAGATCTTCTCCCTCTTTCTCAACCTGTTCAACATCTCCATCACTGTCTTCCTACTCCGCATCTTCATCTACCAACTCATCCCCAACTTTCTTGCACTTCTTCATGTTCTCCACTCCCACAATCCTCTCCAATGCATCCATAAACCGGGGAAAGACACCAGCGTTGTATGCCGCCTGCTGTGGGCTATGCGGACCATATGACCTTCTCTCACGACCAGTCATGACTTCATGAGAGAAACATGCATGCCATAGGTTCTGCGGGAGATGAACATGGTATTCCTTGTATTCATGCCACGTTTGATCATCTTTCGGGCCGGTTATGGTGTGGTAGCCGCAGTCGACAAAGCGGAGGGTGAGGCCTTCTTTGAAGGGGTAGCATTTGACGACGATTGGGTTTCGACCACCCCTGCCTCTGAGATGAATGGCTTTCCGGTTTGAGTTGCCTTTTGTGGGGCTGAGGTCTAGTATCGCTGTTTCTTCGTTGAGGGTAAGGATTGCGTGGCTCGTATGGTGCTCGTGTACGTGAAGGAATAGCGCTGCGCATGGTTAGTTCCTGACCGTCATGTTATGTATGTACTCCAGTCTACTCACGGTTGTCCGTATCTACAGGCTCAGTGATAGCGGGTGTAGAGGCAATTTCTCCTTCTTCGTCGTAGTCTTTCTCTTCACGTTTCTTGTTCACTGGGCGTGGTGGAATGGGATTATGAAACACAGCCGGAGACACCTTCGCTGGGTCATTAACCCTCGCGTACTCCTGAATGAACTTATCATGTTCGTGAACGGACTCGTCATGTACACTATGGATGATAGTTATCGTCTGGTCCAGCTCGTCGGTCGCAATTATGGCGCCGCTGGAAAGAACGCTGCTTGAAAATGCAGGCTTCTCCGTATCGCCGAGGACATGTTGTATTGAATTCCCTGAAGAGTCCCAGACGAGATAGACGTCTCCGGTGTGCCTGTCGTGTTTGACTACAGTGGTCTGGCCAGAGGGTTCTTCCGGCGGGGAAGTGATGTAGAGTCCTGAGATACCATGCTGAAAGAAGTCTTCAGAGGCGGTCACGTCTGATTGTTGTTTGGTCAGTTCGGGATTCTCTTCGGTGTGATCAGTTGGGTGTTTGGTGTCCATATCGACGTTGGCGATAATGATCGAAGTGGTAGGAGCAGCATCGCCTCTTGAGAAGACGAGCGTTATGTATTGCCGTCACGCTGAGAAGCTTGCTACGGTCACTCTTGACACTTGAGTATGTTTGCTGTCTATCAGTAGAGAGCCTAATGACGGACGACAAACACTCGATGACATTGGTGATCATCTTCCCCGCCAGTGTGAAGGACGCGATGTCGCGTTCGATCGTCGCGAAGCTCATGAAAGCAACGAGCGAGATTCACAATGCTGCGAACTGTGCCTACAGCGTAATGTCGACCGTGGTATCAAAGTCGCAACGTTGTCTCACCCAGGTGCAGCGTTCCATTCCGTTTCCGAGCGGAACAATGACGCCCGCCACTAACCCTCTTCAGGCAACGCGTGACACCGCATTCGCGCTCCTCCTGCGTGCTCTCGGTCGGTGTCTACTCCGACGCACATGAGCAAGGATGAGTCGATTAACTGCCAACATAAGAGCATTCCGTCGGATAATTTCGCGCGTGTAAGCGCTAGGAAAGGGCGTAAGGCTACTACCATCACGCAGGCCTGACCTTTTGGTATCTACATAAGTGTGTTGGAGGGCGCCTGCCTAGGTAGCTCAATGCCAGCGACGTCACAGCCCTCATCTTGCGCATGCCTCGACGTTAAGGACTTTAACCACAACAATCGCAAACATGGCGTCGCAAAAAGCAGAGTTCATCAAAGTGCCCACCGATAACTCAGATGGCTTCCAGACAATGCCCGTAGAGCCCTCGAGACGGCTGTCAGAATCGGAATTGCGGATCGAGAAGTGCACACCGGATGATGCTGAGAAGATCGTGAGTTCCTCCATCAACCTTCACCCAGGTTTTCGAACCTACTCAATATCTTTCACTCACAAACCCCATCATACTAACACCCCCACCCAGGCAGAAGGCCTCTACCTCTGCTTCCCAGAAGACTGGTGGGCCAAAAAGGAACCCCCAGAACTCCGACCCGCCGGCCCAAACAGCCTCGCCATCCGTATCCAACGCATGGCCCAACGACTAACCCCCGCCATCACCGATCCCCACCATTGCTTCATGAAAGCCGTCTACACCCCCACGGGCTCAACAATCGGAATAGCAGGCTGGACTCTCCCCACCAACCCCTCGGTGCACAACCTCTTCCGCCGCAGCGCCGCCACGCATTACTCCTGGGCCGAACAGCAAAACTGGACCGACGCCGATCTCGATCTCATGTGGTCGCACGTCTCCTCCGAGAACTGGAGTGAGCGTTTTGCTAAAGATGATGAGGTAAGGAGGGAGGCGACGGGCGGGGAAAGGCATTGGTATCTTGCGCCGTTGCTTACGTGGCCGGAGTGGCAAGGACGGGGTGTGGGGAAGAAGTTGATGGAGTGGGCGTTGGGGCAGGCGGATGAGAGGGGGGAGGTTGTGTATTTGGAGAGTAGGCCGAGTGCTAGGGCGGTGTATTTGCATTTGGGGTTTGTGGGGTGTGGGGAGTGGAATATGATTAGGTGGCCGAAGGGGAGGGAGGGGGAAAAGGGGGAGGTGGAGGTTGCGACTAGGGGTGTGGACGCCGAGGGTGCGATATGAGCCGACTCCTGCGTGATGAGATGAGATGACAGACGAAGCCGCGGGAAGGATACCGTATGAATCACATATGTCACTGTGCAAACCGTGCAGATAGCTAAGCAGCACCAGGACTAATGAAAAAGAAGTAGTCATTTGACGTACTCCATAACCTTACTATCTATCGAACTTCGCTTGTAGGGCGTAGTAGCCTCCTCGTCCTATACGTTGTTCCTCCATCCTATCTCGATACGCAACAGCAGCCTTAATCCTCTCCGCCTCTTCGCTTAGCCTCTATACACGTTATACACACTTTAAACGCTTTATCTATAATATAAATATTTATATATTTTATTATCTATTATCTATCTAATATTATATTCTTAGTACTATTCTTTAAGTAGCTTTATATATTTATCTAAATTAGTACTTATACGTTATATAAAGTAAGTATATAGTTTATTTTTCTTTAGCGTTTAATATTACTAGTAAAAGATACTTAATATATAAACTACTACTTTTTTAGAGTAAGCTAGTATATAAAAAGTATTATTCTTATTAGTAGCTTATATACTATTACCTACTTATTTTAGATAAAGGCTTAAGCTACTAGTATAAGTTTTAAGTAAACGTTAGTAGAACTTATATAAGATATAGTAAGTACTTACTTTATTAAGTATTTATATAGTAAGTATATATTTTTAAGTTATATAGAAGCTTTATATATATTTTTTAGTAAGAGAGATACTAGAGTACTTATAAAATAGCTAATTACTTAAAAGTAGTATTTTTAGCTAAAGAAGTAGTAGTAATAATATTAAAGAAAATAGTAAAAGTAATTATTTTATTAGCAAACTAATAATTCTATAGTAAGCTAGTTTAAAAAGAGTAAGATCTATTACTAGTATATAAAAAGACGTATTTCTAAAAGAGTTAAAATTCTATGTTTAGAGGTACAAGCGTTAAGTAAGCTAAAGCTTAGGTTCTTAGCGCTACTACCTTTAGCGTAGTAGTTAAAGCTTTTAAAATTTAAAGTAGTAAGGTAACTATTTTATAAATACTAATATCTACTTATACTATAGTAGAGAGAATTATAATATAATTATATATTCTTAATAGCTTATAACTAACTAAGCTATAAATTATAAAGTAATAAAATACTAAAATTTTTAGCTAGCAAAATTATGCTTCTACTATATATACACTCTCTATTCTCTATCTCTATCTCTATCTCTATTCTTATTTTATAGCTTATAGTAAATTAGAGATCTAAAAACTTATTAAAGTAAATAGTAGCTTAAATTTAACTCTAAAGCTATACTAATACGTATACTAAATAAGCTCTTAACTATATCTTCTCTTATACCTCTTTGTAAGTTCTTCTAGTGTTAGTAAGTCTAAAGCTAATCTTATTACTAGTTATATTACCTTACTACCTTACTAAAGCTTAATTAAGCCTTTTTATTATTACTATATTAATTACTTTTCTCTTAAACGCGTTACTATTACTACTTTTATAAGTTCTCTTAAAGTTATTATTTTAGAAGCTATTATAGAGACTATTATAAACTACTTTATTTATACTATACTAAAGGCTATTATAAGTGCTCTAAAGAGCTACTTTACTAGTATAGAGCTATACGCTAAGCCTATTAATATTTCTATTATATCTATTTCTATTATACTTATTTTTTTTACTTCTATTTCTATTATTTCTATTACGTATATAACTAGCGTAAAACTTTCTATTATTCTTTCTTCTAGCCTTACTTTTAAGAAGCTTATTAGTAAAATATATAAGCTCTTTAGTAAATATAGCCTACCTTTAAAGTAATAAGAAGAGTATTTTATTTATAATCTTACTAAAATATACTTAATTACCTATACTATTTATATCTATAACTAAGTATATAAAGTAAGATTAATATTAAGCTTATAGCTTTCTTTAGCTCTTAAGAATACTATACTTTAGTAAAGAAACGCTTTAGCTAAAATACTTTATAAGAGTAATAAAAGCTAGAATAATAAAGATATAGTATTTATAGCTTATTTTATATAGCAAGATACTATTTATTAGATAGTAGCTATAGTAGACTACTATAAGTTCTATTAAGACCTAGACTATAAAAGAATAGTTATTACGTTATAGTTATTAGAGAATACGTACTATAAAGCTATTATAGTATTTCTATTACTACTATATTATATAGTTCTTAATTACTACTTAAGCTTAGAAGTATATAAATATATATAGTTATAGTCTATATAAGTATTAGTGCTAATAGTAATATACACTAAATGTCTTAAAATCTTAAAATCTTCTAGCTATTCTAAGATAATAGCTAGGCGTCTTTTAATATCTTTTTACTAAATAAAGTCTGTAAAATTAGGTACAAGGTACTAGCAAAAGTAATTATAGCTATAGTTAGGTTATTTAGGTTCTAGATAAAGAGAGTAATAAACTAAGAAGTAAGACGTACTATATTATATATAAAAGAGAAAGAAGAGTTATAAAGATAAAGCTTTTATACTCTTCTTTAACTTATATAGTATATACAAAAATCTTAAACTCTAGTTCTATTTTATTTTATTCTATAGTACTATAATAACTTATTAATAATAAGCTACTTATAACTTCTATAATACATATAAGATACATAATAACTAAATCTACCTATTAAATATAGAAGGGATGTGAAAGAGGTCGCTTAGCCTCTTCCTCAAACAAGAAATCACATCGATCGCTAGTTGGCCCTCGCCACCCAGCGCCTTCTGGAACGCAAGTTGCAGCTCCAGGTGTTGGATCTGAGCCATGATGTAACCCAATACCTCCTCTCGTAGGGGATCACGCTTCAAAGAGGTATCGTGGTCCTGGGTGTTGTCGCTGTTGTAGACAAAGGAAGCCAGGGCGACGATATCTTCGACCCGCTGCGGGGTTGTTACGAACTTTTCTTCCATGCATAGTTGTAGTGCGACGTGGAGTTTGGATTTGGCGAGTTCCTTCAGTGCGGGGATGAGGTAGTAGTCAGCGAGGCAATACATCTTGGCGTGGAAGAGGAAGACGTCCTTGTGTCTGTAATTTACACGACCAACATGTTGCTCTTTCATGTGCGGGGCGACTTTGTCCCAGTCTTCTCCATAATAACATGGACATTCATCCTTGACGACAAAGCGCTCATAGGGCGTTGGGTAAAAATGTGGCATATGCCACATGTGTTCAGGAGTGGTTGCTTTGGCATAATCTTCTTCGCTTATTGTAGGAACCCAATTGTCCAAGATCTCGCGCGATCTAGCCTCCATGTCGACTTCGATATGGGGGTCAATTTCGCAGGGAAGGACGTTGTAGTCATTGCGGTATGCGTATTCGACGACACCCAGAAAGACCTCGCGATCGACATGGGGCAGAGCGGCGCACTTCTCCTGCGCTTCCTTCATTGGGCCGTTGATAAGGCGGTCTAGGGGCTCAGATACCTGTGACATGATGCCGGCATGGACGGTGACGGACTCGCGGGTGTCTCCTAGGAGGAACGTGAACTGCGCGGAAGATAACTTCCTGGAATGTGTTAGCAAGATGTCAAGAATGTTGCAATGTGATATACTTACTCTGTGAATGAGGGTGCCATTGTGTTCGAGGCTTCCGTAAGTCTAGCGGTTGTACGTGACGAGTTGAGAAGTTGTATGTGTAGGTAAAGGTAGAATTGGTGCCGCGATTTGTAGGCAGCGTGGCGATACGCAGAGGACTGCGCCCCTTGCCAACTTTGGAGTGACGACAAGGTAGGCACAGACTCGCCGTAGCCGCGGTCAATTAGGCCTGTAAAGCCATTGGATCAGTGAAAGTATAAGAGGTTTGCAAGTACACAGACTCTCGAAGAAGTTCTTGTACAGTGCAATCCAGGCTGTGAAGCGGTACTGGAAGTGTGAAGTCGACACTTCCTGTTCACTCGACACTCCATTGACGAAAGGCCGGGTGAAAGGCATTGTTGGAAGCTGTATGTTGTGCACGTCGCTGATATAATGACACCCTCCGAGAGCGACAACCTGGAAACGTGCTTCCGTACCTTCAACCGCATATCTCTTAACTCTTCAATCCAAATCGACTACGCACACTTGCAAATCCTTGAATAACAATAGTATCGTACCTGACGGCATGGAGATGTCGGGCAACAGGCCTTCGAGCACCGCTCTTGAATCAACGAACGCGCACTCCTCACACACGAAGACCTCAAGCATCCCGAAACCCAAAAGCTTCCTAGATCTTCCCGGTGGTAGGTGATGACGATGAGCTTGCCGGCACTTTGCTAATCACTGTTCCAGAACTACGTAACCGGATCTATGGTTACTGCCTCTCAGGCGTCGGACTGTCGACAGCGCTCGGTTTGGGCCATGTATGCCGAACCACTCGGTCGGAGTACATGCCTTTGTACTTTGGCTCGGTCAGGACTCGTATCCACTTTGTGCTAGTAGAACGCTTCCTCCGGACATTCTATAGTGAGACGTCGGCCTTTGCTCCACTTCCTGCTTGTAAGCTACTCGTCGGACTCAGTCGCGATCACGGCTGGGGACCAAACACCAGTATCGACCTTAAATGGCTAGGCGAGTGGCTGCGTGGTCACCCCAAGGCCGAGGTCTTTATTGAGAACAGGCCGATCAGTCTTTTTGAGGCGATTAATCATGTGCCGTCACTCTTGGGATTATGGTTGTGGCTTAAAGATATGGATGCTCTTACCCTATGCGCACAGCCAGTGTCCTGTCATGCTCGGTCTGGTGTGCGTAGGCACGCGATTGATTGGGTGTTGACATTAGTGATGAAGCCAGAGGCTGCGCGCCGCATAAGGTGTTGCAATCGGAACCGGGTGGATTACTTTGGAGGGATCTTGACGCGTCTGCGTCTTCGGGGTGGGATTGATGGAGAAAAGATTAGCTCGGTTGAGTTCCGGGTGTCTGGCGGGGGTGAAGATTGGCAGGTCAAGATGGCTATTTAGAAGGCGTGGTGAGTACCGATGACTAGGACAAAAGATAGGACAAAAGATAGCGTCATGGGCTGAAATCGGAGTTGGTGTTATCATGATACTCCCAAGGTTTGATGTGGTGATGTCGGAAAGAGACGTTCGAGGCCGCCCGCGGAGGCGCGCATAGAACGGCCGGCTAGCCGGATTGGAGCTGGGACTAGCGCCAATTTGCGCGCGCCAGGCCCGCTCATGCAAACATGACGGACTCAGTCTCGCACCACCACCACCATGAGGGTGCGATTGACGCCGTTGCGCCTCTTGTGCGTCGCCATAACCCTCGTGACCTTCCTCTTCACCTCCCTCGTCTTCCGGCTATGGCGGGGCGAGCGCGGCTACGACATACTGCAGGAGCGGCCCCCTCCCGCTGGGCCCGCGCCCGTCGCTCCCGTGCACTTTGGTGAGGAGTGCTCGCCCTTCACCGCCGGCGTCATGGAGCGCGTCACCATTGTGCTCAAGATTGGCGCCGGGGAAGTCGCGACCCAGCTGCCGCTGTATCTCAACCGATTGGGAAGGTGCAAACAGGATCTGCTCATCTTCTCGGACCGCAAGGACTCGCTCAACGGCTTCGAGATTGCCGACGCCCTCGCCCACCTGCGCCCGGAGTACAAGTTCAACAACCCCGACTTCGACGTATACGACCGCATACAGGCCACGAACAGTACCCAGGACAAGACCGAGGAGGGGTGGCGGCTGGACAAGTACAAGTTTCTGCCCATGATGGAGTGGACGTCATACATGCGGCCCGAGTCGGAGTGGTATGTCTTCCTGGAACTCGACACCTACGTAAACTACGACAACCTCTACCGCTTCCTCTCCAACTTCAACCCCAAGACGGCCTACTATTTCGGATCCCCCGTTTGGCCCAAGAAGAAGACCACCTTCGCACATGGCGGGACCGGCTTCGTGCTATCGCGCGCGGCGCTGGACAAGATTATGGCGCTGGGCAGGATGTTTGGCGAGAACAAGCACTTCCCCGGGACACACTTCTTCGGCGTCGACGTCAAGAAGCAATGCTGCGGAGACGAGATGCTGGCGCAGGTGCTCAAGAAGAGCGGAGTCTCCCTCCGCGGATACTGGCCCATGTTCAACGGCGAGAAGCCGTTTAGCATGCGCTTTGACAATGAGCAGTGGTGCGAAGCCATCATGACGATGCACCACCTCGGCGAAGACGACTTCACACGACTGTCACAATGGGAACAAGGACGATCGCATCCCGAACGGCCGCTCATGTTCGAAGAGCTCTTCACAATGATCGAGCCACACTTGCAGGAGAGGGCCGAAGACTGGTCCAACATGTCCGAAGACGTCACATATCGAAAAGGCAAGACAGCCTCCAAGTCCTTTGACAAATGCCAACGGGCTTGCGCGAAAGATGGCCGCTGTCTCCAGTTCGAACACGACGGCATCGAATGCCGCCTCGGATACTCCATCCGATTAGGCCACCACCAGAGCCGCGAAGGCGAGCGCTCATGGGTGTCTGGGTGGATGCTAGGCAGGATAAAAGCTTTCAAGCAGGCTCGCTCACCTTGTCAGGGCGCACGTTTCGTTCATTCGAATCCTTGAGCGGGTTTATCGCGACGTAATGGACGACGATATGAACATCTTTCCTGCACGATTTTACGGCATTGTACGGCGTTTGATACCCCAAAGGCGTTTTTGAGATGGCACGCTATTGTATATATTGTGCAGGTTGTCGGCATATACGCCATGGGTTGGAGGGGTCATGGGTGGGTTGGCAGAGTCCTGCCGCAATGCGACGCAGAGTAATGGAGGAAAATCTGCGTCGAGACCCTGCGGCGCCACGATCGAGCCGGCATATGAGGATTTTGAAGGTCGGTCTTTGGACGCAACGTCGGCCACGTCTTACGAAAACCGGCATACACAGTGCGATCCCGTCGCACCTCAGATCGAATGATTGGGCAATTTCGGCACATCTTCGGTCTGGCACTACGCTTCATGTACACTCAAGACCTACTGCTCTTCCCGATACGGCAGAATGTAGATGACAGCCGGAAGTTATCGTGATGAGGAAACGAATTGGTATCGTAACTACTCGAGGATCATATACACCACAATAATAATCGACATTTGCAGTGACAAAGGTCTGCCGCATGCCGTCTATCATTTGACGATTGCTACTGACGTTGTGTATCATAGGGTGTGATCATGGGCAAGCGTCACGGGCGGTTTTAGCAAGCTTCGCACGAAGTATAGAGACCTCCTCGATGCGCCCTGTCTCATATTGACACATCACCACTTTCAGCTTCACGACAACGACATGCACGACAACAGCAGCGACATGCACGACAACGACAAAGGCATGCATGACAACGACAGTGCAAAAGTCAGAAGCGAAGGACTTGAGACCGTTGAAGACTTTGTTCAAAAGCTTCCAGGACTATACGTCGCCAAGGAAGATCTTGCCAAACCAATTCCTCCTTACAACCCTGGCTCAGGCGGGAAGGACGATGCGCGTCAGGAGATGCTTGCGAAATTTCCCATGGTAAAGAAAGCTGTTTCCAAGAACAAAAAGGGTGCTGCTCAAGATGAAGATCGCGCAGCAGCTCACGCGTCTGGAGTTGTCACTACATCAGGTGTTGATCCTGGAGGCCCCAACGACAGTAAGTATTCCGCAAGAAACTGCGATGTGTCTTTGAAACCACGACAACGCGCTAACCAAAATCTAGCACCGTTCCTCCATGTCTACGAGCACCATACAAGTTACGCAAAGCTGACATTTGACTCACCGAGCACCCTACGACTGCAACGCTCCAAGACGGATGCCGTCGACTCCATCATCTACCTGAAGGAATTAGATGGCGACGCGCCAGTGTACGTTGAGTACTACCGTTTCAAAAGAGGATACACGCTGCGTTTCAACGACTGCGGTGCGACGAAAGAGATAAAATGGAAGAAGACCGCCGCGGAAAAGGAGCTGATGAAGCGCAAGTCGAAGAAGAAGGACGAGAACACGCCTGTAGGCGACACCGAGAAGAAGAAGGAGAGTGTCTCATGGAACAAGGAGACGCATTACTGGAAAGAACTCCATGTTTACTTTCCACCCGACCGCTGGAACACTGGCTTTCACCACGAGGCTTGGACAGACGACTACAAAGTAGGATATGGCACGTACAATGAAGCGCAAGCAAAGCATAACGTACTCGCCTTCCCAGACTTCATGGACGAGCTGGATAAATGTTTCAAGGCTGAGAAGGTGGAACATACCAAGGTCGAGGAAATAGCCCGGAAAGATGGGAAAGTGAAGAGGCAAAGAAGAAAGAAGGAAAAGGCTGGCGTGAACCGGGAGCTTGAGGACGAAGAGGGGAACAGGGTGTTTATTTTGAGGCGGAGGAAGGAAGGGAAGAGGCTGGTTCCTGATATCAGTGTGAGGGTCTCGGAGGAGGAGGAGGGACGGATTGCAAGAGCGAGGGAGGATCAGAGGGTGCGAGAAGACGCTCTCCGCGCTGAGGAAGAGGCTGGAGAGGACGCTGTAAGAGAGGAATGGGAACCTACGGCTGAGGAGGAGAATCAGATGGAAACGGAAATGGTCATGGACTAGTAGAAGAGGCCACACGAGCAGGATGAGAATGTGTTGAGATTTTCAGGGATTGAGTGATTGAGATGATTCATCGAGCAAACTGTGAATGGTCCGCAGCTCGCAATCTTTTATTAAGAACATTCTTGTAGCACACTGTTCTGCCATCTGTGGTTTTTCTGCGTATAGCAACGCCACATGGTAATAGTCGGAGGGGCTCGAATACGCGTTACCCAAAGTAGCCTAGGTGCAGACGTCATCGTTCCGCTCGGAAACGCCCGGGAACTGAACGACGCACTTCAGCTGTGCACATGTCGCGACTTTTGTCGCGCCTTCACAGGGACGACCGAAATACAGATCACGGTGTCAGTGACCAGCACGTCAACGCCCCTGTTAGCATGAGCGATCGACATCCATGCCGCACGCGATGCCACGACGCAACGAGTACTGCGCAGAGACGTGCATCCGTCAGAGTGCTTAATGCTTCAGCTTAAGCATTTCCAAGGTTATGTTGTGGCATCGCGACTTCGTTGGTGCATGCGACGCAAGAGTGGTCCTTAATCCTAGTAACCTAAACAAGTCGCGACGCGCGAATGCTTCTCTACTGTTAAGTACGTCAACACAATACAGTTGCTGCTGCAGGGGCCGCCGGACCGCCGTTTTCACGAGCTGCGATGATCTTCTTGGGTAGCAGAGAAAGCTCGACGAAGGAAGAGTGTCATTATTCATGCCTATGTAATGCATCGTGGCGAGCGTCACAGCCTTGCTGGGTTGGAAAAGTGGGTTTTACCCAAGGTACCCTAGGTATGTACAAGAACGTAATGAAGTTTGCCCCCCTACTGGGAAGGCTCTACTGGCTCCCAGTGGTCATTCCAAAGGTGATCGAGGAGATCAGACCCATTGCCCGCGAACGAACGAGCACAGCCGCGGACGTGGAGTGGGCATTTCCAGCGAAAGCCCTCGGCACAATCCTCCATGTGGATGGCCGTGAAATGAGTTTCGAACCCGGTCTTCGAATCCCAGTATTTCCTGGGGCTTCCCTCATGAGGCTTGCACTTCCATCCGTTGCCTGGGCAGCCCCTTCGGACAATGGCTGGTTGTGCTGGCTCTTTGCCTTTGCGTGAGGCACGCTGTTTTTTGGAGGCTTGAGGCGGAGGGGTTGTCTCGTCAGAGGGTCCGGTCTTCGTGCTCGGGCGTGAGTCATCGATGGGTTCGCATGCGACATTCGGGGGCGGCTCGATGAACGGGTGGGCTGTAAGGTGCACTGAAAATCATTAGTGTCGTATCGTAGTATAAGCCAGATCTACTGACCGACGTGTAGGATCCTTCCAACAAGCTCCTCCACGGGGATCACCGCCATGATAGCGAGGTCTTGGAGATTACCAGACAACGCCGTGAACGCGAGCCCAACGAAATCGTTGGACCACACCATATACTTGAAGGTCTCGACATAGTGGAAGATGAACTCTAGAGTTGCGCCTCTCACCAAGAGAGCAAATATGGCCTGGTTCTGCTGAGCGAGGGAGGGGGAACCACGAGTTGCCATGATGGAGTCCGTGCCCTGGATTGACTCGTACCCGTACGGCGAGCCCAAGTACGATGGTGTGGGCGGTGTGGCCTGGTTCGAACCTTCGCCTGTGCTGGAGTCCATGTCCATGGTCGGGTTGTACTCCATTGCAGTGCCGGGAGACGGAGTCGTCGGGTTAGGGAAAGCCATGATGCCGGACGGAGACAAAGGAGGTTTACTTGACGGATGTGCGAGTTTCGGCGTATTGTATTCGACAAAGTTCGCGTAGGTTCTCGAGGAGTTAGGCGTGTCCAAGGGCAGGGAAGGAACGTGATGGTATGGATGAACGTAGGGTATAAATGTTAACGATAGTGAGCGAGAAGTTGAGTTGACAGGCCACCGGGGCAGTGGTAGAGAGATTGTAGAACGTATCAAAGGAGTGTGTTAGATCTCAAAGATTGCGAGAGATGCAGAGCAGGTCAGGATTTTGGGCTAGGTGCCGGCATTGAGGATCATATATACCTACAGGGCCTGTGGTGTTGTCCATGGCGGTTTCTGCGAGCTTTGCTATGATTTTCGGCGGGGAAGAGACGGAGAACAAGCGGTGATGGCAGTGGGTATGGATCGTAAGAAAGTAAGCTTCATTAGGCCAAGGCTTGACCCCTTCTGGGTAGGCATGTCGCTTGGATCAGCGCGCCACGATAAGAATCGACAGCGACGTCCGGCAACGTTGATGTCAGTCGGTGCCGGGCCCGTACCAGTACCACTGCGACGTCGCTAGCGAGGCATCCAGACCCCAGCTTTTGCAGGTGCTAGTCAAGCCCTTGTCCGCCGGCCGGGTAATCATTGAAGATCTGGGCCCACTTAGGAAGAACCGTGTTTGCAATTGCCATGTTCTGTGAGTCGGATTTCCCTGCCGCAAGCCCGACTATGGTACGCGTGGTGCTACTGTCGAGAGGCGTTGTTGGCGTCTTGTCACGACGCATCATCCCCTGGGCTAGAGCTCGGCGGACCTAGCAGTTGTCATGCGCCTGCGGGACCTGACTGAAATTATCGCTGCGCATCTCAGCATTGACTATCAACCTTAGTGAGCTATCCGTGAACGTGCGATAAGTTCGCTGTTAACCAGACTTTGCGAGGAAACTCGCGATGTAGCTCACTTTGTCGCAACTTGGACGTTTCCATCGTGGATACCACAGTCATGGTCGCAGCTATCGCTATGCTATGTAGCTATGTATAAGAGCTGTACGGCTACTTCTGGATTTGAAACCAGTCATCCCCATCTTCATCCAAACCACATTCACAAACTTCCTGTACGCAAAATGAGCTGCATCACGCCGCAAAACATGTCTTCTCTGCTACGAGACGCCAGATTCCCCATCTCGGTTATCGCCAATTGCACTGCGGCTGCTCCAGCTCTGGACCGCGAATGGCCCAACGGCGATACGTGGGTAACTCTCGCAGTGGGGGTTGTGGCAATCATCGTGGCGGTGCTCCAGCTATTATTTGCGACTCGGATCGCTGACGCGATCAGCCAATTGTAGGTTGACCTCGCTAGCAACACCATTCTGGGCTGATCTTTGATGTCAGAACGCCGGGACCGAGAGCACCGACGACGTGATACTGGGATGCCATGCGCTTGACAGCGAGATGTGTGGGTCCATCACTTGGCTGTGATGTTTCCGTCGCGCGCACCGTAGGGGGGTTGTTAGAGGTGAAATATTATAAGAATACCTAAATTTTCTAAGATAGCTTTCGCGCGTAATAAGTTCCTATTTTTTACTTATAAGTAAAAGCTATTAAAAGTATAATTGCTAATAAAGAGCTATTAAAAGTATAATTAATATTAAATTTTAAGCCTATTAAAGCTAGAAGGTTCTTTCTATTCTAACGTAAGAAAGTAGTAATAGCGCTAGCACTAGCACTAGCACTAGCAATAATAATAAAAGATATTAGAAAGTACTATAAAAGAGACTTCTTAGTAATATAAGTAAGCTATACTTTTTAAGTATACTTATAGTTAAAAAAGTAGTATATTTACTCTTCTAATACGCCTTATATAAATAATTCTTAGTATACCTTACTAAGTATTACTAAAAAAGTAGTTAAGAGTACTACTATAATAAGTATTCTTATAAAAAGACGTAAAGTAAGTATCTCTTAAGTTACTTAATAGTCTAATTAATAGCTATTATCTTATATTATAATATTATAGATAATAGGCCTTTAATAGTAAGACTTTAGATAATAAGCCTCTAACAGCACTTTATTAATTTAATAGCCTATTACAGCCCTTTTACCCCCCCTAGGGTGCGCGCTACGGTTTGGAAGGCTTCAGAGATGATCAAACTAGAGGTGTTATGTTGGCTCGGTTGACATGGCTCATTCGCAGCTGACCAGGGTTCACGATCCGTCAAAGATGCTGGACAGACGGCGCGGACGGCATGACGGCCTCTAGAAGATTACCGTTAGGGATGCACTAGCTCAGCTTAGTTTCAAAACGGTGGCGCACCTCAGCCCAGAGTTTTAATACACACGACTCCACTTGCGCGCTCCGTGACAAAATGCATGAGCTGGATAAGGACGCCTAGCCACGTCGACTCCCATTGATAGCCTTTTTGTAAATGACATGGTGTATGTCTTGCCAAGGTGAGGAATACGAGCTGGTGTAGATCTTGCCAACCTTGGAGGATGGCGAATACCAAATCATCTGCGGACCCACTCGTCCGATAAATCCAGCTCAACATGATGTCGCTCGACGTGCCGCACAAAGCCAGGCGTTAGACTTTGTTGTCAGTGCTTTGGGTTGATGCTTGGGGCGCAGAACATCACAACCACTCGTCTTTCAGATCTTCGTGTATCGTATGTGAAGACTCCTAGGCCATTACGCATTCGGGATTTGCGAAAGGCGAGTGAGGTATCGTACGCGTACGCCAATCGCGGGACTACGGCATGAAGCCCGTTCTCTCGACCTATCCTAGTGACTGGAACGAGCGGGGGTGCAGGTACGTCACCCCACATGCGGGAACTAGCAACTCATCTTGAACCTGTTTGCAGCGTTCTGTCCGTAGCGTATGTGAAAGAAGGCGGTGAAAGTCATTGTTTAGCGCCCTTAGATCAGTCCCTGCGGTGAACCCCAGAGGAGACTGCAGGTTCTGACTACGCATTCTTGTCTTTCTGGATTTCAACGCAGTCACTTATCGATACTATCATCAGCGGGTGGCCGATGTTTTGACTCGTGTCATTTCGTCGCTTTCTTCATCTCAACAATAACTTCCTCTAAGACGACTAGCACTTGATGAAACGCTCATCTCGGCGGCTTTCCGTTACCCGAGATTTTGAAGCGCCGAAGCTGAGGTGTTCCCAAAGAAAGCGAGAGCAGCCCGCTATGTCGGCGAGCTTCATCGACAGGCAATCAATGGAATGCTATAATTATCTAATAGACAGGGTAGCCACGTGGGAAGACAAGGATCTTCTCGTGCTGCAGGTTAGTGTCAGGCTCTAGGCTCAATGTGACGTAGCTCAAAACGGACGGCCGCATCATCCAGGGGCTGCCGTTGATCGCTTCCCCCTGTCTCAACTCCGAATCTCCGCCTTGGAAGGCCCATGTTGTACGTCTACCACGATTTTCCTTTTCTTTGCCTTATTGACCGAGACTCTCTTAGACCCTTGCCCGGAGGAAAACCTTGATTCTAGTCCCTGAGTAGTCTCACGCAGTGTCGGCGCGACTTGAGTTATGACACCACGTTGCTCCTGCATTCGGAGATGAATCATGGGATGCCTTGATGTAGTCAGTGTGTCGTCATTCTGATGATGTCGTCCTTAAGCCTGATGGACTGTTGCTGGAAACACGATGCGTTCCTTATACCTGTATGCCGTTAATAGCGTGGAATTGAATGCGTTGTGAATGATTGAAGATGTCTGTATGTATTTGACGGGAATGAGTAGAGTTGCGCAGCTGATCTAGACGTGTTCCGTATGAGAACCCTCCCGTTCATCAAAGTCGACGTCTACGGGTGCTTTAATCAGCCGTCGCTGACTTCCGCTACTCGTGGGCTGCCGACGATGATGCGCATCGCGCCGACACAATGTCCCGTACTTGATGTTTCTGCCTCTTGCATCACGTGTTGGTTAGCTACTTCCCGAGGTCGGCGTTGCGTTCTTGTTGTCTCCTTTGTCGCTGTGGTCTCTTTCCATCACATCGCATGTATTTCAACGTATCATCATATCCACACATGTGCATGCTCTTCACTTTACATGCCGAGGAGGATTGATCGTAGGAGGTGTGACTATTGATGTGGGATTCTGGTGTTGGGAATCGGAAGGTTTGGGTCTCGCTCAACGGCACCGGTATGTTGATGTTCCGGGCCATGACCCGGCCGAGCTATGCCATAGTCGGCTTAGCTCTGGCACAGCTGCAGACCAACAAAACAATCAGGCGTGAAAGCTATCAATTCGCCCTCTTCAGCTCCCAGGAGTGCTCTCTACCGCCCAATATCCATCGAAAACCCTCAAAGACCGAACACTTTCTTCCATTGAGTTCTCATGTCCTGTAACGTACACACGACCTCTGTGTACACCGCACTCTGGAGCGCTTCGCCATGTAGGTCATCGTCACAGGAGAAGTCGCAATACAGACATTTGCGCACGACCTGCAGGTACCGCGAGCCTAAAGTAGTGATCGAATGATGTTGTTCATCCAGCAATTTTCTCGCGGCGATGATCTCACGGATTTGAGGCGACCCCTCCAGCTGCGGCGTCGTGCTATCCGTCTGAGCACATATCTCTAGTAGCGCGACGCCGAGTTTAGCTAGCGTCAGGTTGCGGATGCCGAAGTTATGCTTCAGATCAAGAGAGGACTGCTGTGACACACTGTTCGGCGAGGTTGGATCTGGGAAGCGGTTGCTCAGATGCAAGCTGTCCAGTGCATTGGACACATTGTTCGCGTCGGCTTGAGATTGATCCGTGAAGTATGCTACATCTTGAAGAGTCCATGCTTGCGGCAACCAAGAAGTTGAATGATATTGGAGAACAGCCTCAGCCAACTTTTGCGCGAGTGTGATCTTTTGCAAGATCTGGAAGCGTTGCACGAGGTTCTTGATCGGTAGCGCTCCTTGTCGCCGGCTGCAAGAAGGCACATCGTTGGTCGCGAGCTTGCTGGCATCGTAGAACATGAAGCGGGTCGTTGGCTGACTCTTTGCGACTTCAAGAAACCCCACGCAGCTATCTTGACATGCCGATGTAGATGAACGCACTCTCGTTACATGACAGCATACGCTTTTTGTTGTCTTTAGATCTAGCATGACGAAAGATTGTGCTTGTGTTGTTAACGTGTGGCTTGTCGGTGTTGTTCGAACACATTTAATGTCATCTTTGGGATCATTGATTCGGACTCTTTTCTTCGACTTGGCTTTGATGGGCGGCGTCGGGGTCGTAGCTTCCGACGCGTCGTTGATTCCACAACGAAACGCATTCGCTAGTGCCTGTGGAGGTAACGTTGGAGCCGTACACACCGCGAGGGATGTAATGGACCGAATTTGCAGCCATATCGGGACGTTGCTAGATGGACTACACATCGTCGTTAGTCAACAGCGTTTCTACTTCCTTTCGGGACGCGAAGAACATCCGCTCTGACATACTTTTGAATTGCGGTATTAGGCTTTGGCTGGCAAGCGATGACAACGTCGAGTTGCACGTTATCGTACTCGCTCTTGGCGTCGAGCGATAACTTCGCCTGGTGTCCACTGTGAGAGGTGTTTGTGCAAGACCACGAGTCGTGAATGGACTCTCCTAACTGTTGTGAGGCGACGCGGATCTGCTGGTAGCTCCTTGGCACGGCTTTGCGGATGATGCAAGCCGAAGGAACATTGCGACGCTTCTGCATTTTTCGCCTCTGCTTACACAACTTGCCCAGCGACTTGTTCCACCTATCCAACGAATCGAGCTGTCGGAGGTACTCGTTCTCCTTGCGAGCTGTATTGAACGCGTTCCAAAGCTTCCGTGCGAACTCGTGTTGGGACTGTTTTGCGTTACCCAGGCCATTCTCGAGCTTGGACAGGCTGTTTCGTGTCTCGCGGAGGATATCGCGTTGTCGCGTCGCGATGCTCTCGCATAGCTCGTAATCGTGCTGCATCAAATCTCGCAGCCGCTGTTCGATCTCCTTTCTTTGTTCCTGCCAGCTCCTGTGGGTCGGATCCTCCATCATCTCAGAGACATCGCTCGGATGGGCGATGGCAGCCTGCAGCAGATGGCGGCATTCGTTGCTAAAGTTCGCTGCTGCTACTTCGAATCTCAGCTGGATGTCGTATGCAACTTCCGCGTGTCGTGAGAAGGTCGCCAACGTGCGCTTGGCTGTGCCGTACGACTTCAGAATCTCGACAACAATGGGCACAACACCGAAAACTAGACCTGCGATCTCGATGCCGGACATGGTGTGAAAGATGAGTCTCAAAAAACATGGGAGTTGATGAGTCTCGGGATGCGCACTCTTCCAAGGTTGATTGAACGAGGCGCAGTTTCGCCCCCAATGCGATAGGCGCATACCCCTCCAATGCGCAGCCCGTTCACGTGTGGCTGCTCAGCCGTGTCGGCATCCTGGCAAAAGCAACATGATCTCTCTCAGCTGGTGCGCATGTCCTAATCCATTGTCTTCTCGCCTTTGAGCATCTACTGACCGTGCCCGCTGGTAGTCGGCGCGCATGCTTCCACCAAAGAACCGTCGTAATGCATCGGCTGCCGAAAAAGGCGGCTTGGTGACGGAGCCCCGGCAGGCTGAAATGGAACGCACGCAAGACACCTCGTCGTCTCCAGCGAGTGAGCCAACCAACTCGCCTCCAACACAATCGCCGGCAAGGGCTCCGGGCGCCCATACCTTCTCCAGTTCTGGTTCAGAGAACGACCCACCGGTCCCTTTCGGTCGCGCAGGCAAAATCGCTACTTCGGGGGCTTTGCCTAGAGCTACTTTCACCTTTTGGAAAGATGAAGGTTGCCATTGTTATCATGTCGAGACTAGGGGTGTCTCCGTAGCTCGTCGCGACGACAATCGTATGATCAACGGCACAAAGCTGCTCACATTGGCTGGTATGACAGCAGCACGCAAAGGCGCTTTGCTGAAGAGTGAGAAAACTAAGCACGTGGTTAAGCTCGGGCCAACACATTTTAAAGGCGTCTGGATTCCGTTCGAGCGTGCCTTGGAATTGGCGAACGCGGAAAAGGTCGTTGACTTGCTATATCCCTTGTTCGTGGATGACATCGGGTCACTCGTATATCAGACTTTGGATCAGAAGCTCACGCCTTGTATCGACTCTCAACCCCAATTCGAAGACGTGAAGGAAACGACTGGGAGTAGCAAAGCTATATCAGCTCACTCTTCTGTGAAGAAAGAGGAGGACGAGGATTCACAACCGCTCGCCCTGGACACTGTGCAACATGTCGAACTACAGGAGCTAGGAATTCTTGGGTCACTATTCAGATCTCTCACAGAAACGCTGGGGCTCATCATGAAGGAGTTCAGGAGCCAACATAGTGACGCTAGGCATTACTTTTCTCTAGAGTCAACCTGCGCAACTTTGTTATTCTGGGGTACCGATCTTGGACTCCAGCGGGGCGAGCTCGACGATGTGCTTCAAAACTCTCCCCAGTTGCGCGACACATGCCTGGCCGTTCTTGTATCCATCTCCCGATTTGTGAGCACTTGTAAGTGAACTTCACCCACACCACTGTATCGCCTTAACGTTAACACGAGTCAGCTTTGATACACCTTGTGATCAGCGAGCATCATCGTAAAGAGATCTTACAGTCTACCGACTTTGCAACTGTTCTGGAACAAGTCACGGACATGATTGGTCGACAACATGATTATGCTTATCAGCCCGAACAAGACGCGGACACAGTGTGTCAGACCCTCCGTACAAAAATTGATACACTGGTCATGTTAGCACCCAGCCTAGAATCACCGGCTGAAGAAATCTTCGACGAAGAGAAGCCTCGTACTATCCAAGATATTGGAGAGACCCTGCCGGAACAGGCCTACGCTAGCAGTGTTGCAGAAAAGTTCCCTTTCGCTCCACCAGAAATAGTGGCCCAACTTGGGAGGTTGAACTGGGACCGATATAATCACGTTCTTCGTCTGCAACGGGAAGCAATGAAGCAGGAGCTTCAAGAGAGCACTGTCGAAAAAGCGAAAACCATCTTCCACGACTCTGGTCTGGGTACATCGGTACCCGCACAAACAGATGCGGGAGTAAAAGCAGAACCTATCTACGAGCCATCGATGATGTCGAGTAGGGCTGAGGCCAGTCACAAGCGTGTGCCACCATTGCCAGCTCAAGCGCGGGGTGGCGAGTCTTTCACGTGCGAGATCTGCGAGAACCAGGTGCGGTTCCAAAGAACCAAAGCATGGAAGTAAGTCGACCTATATAATACCACATCAATCACATTAAAGCTAATCATGTCATTTCAGGAAGCATGTCTTTGAAGACATCCTAGCCTACGCCTGCTTCTTCGCCGAATGCCACACCACTCGCGTCTTCTTCGAGAACGGCGATGGGCTGATGAACCATCTACAAGATCAGCATGGCATGGACGTTCGACTCTCAGATGTTACATGCCCCTTGTGTGTTGAGTTTGCTTCCGGAGACCGCGATGTTTTATCGCTCCATATTGCGCGTCATATGGAAGAAATAGCCCTTGCTATACTACCTTCCGGTGTTGATTCTGATGATGAGTCAACAGACGGATCAAGTGACCGCAGCATTGCACGGTCTGACGAAGACGACGTGTCTTCTTCGAAAGCAGAAGGCAGCAACAATGGATCATCTTCAAGTCCATCGGAACCTGGAGGGATGAAAAACATCAAGGCTTCGTTCCATAGGCATGGGCGACGTTACCAAAAGCCGTCTTCGGATCCATCAGATATCGAAATCACCATGGAAGATCTCGAACCTGGAGGGATGAAAGACATTAAGCAGTCGTTCCACAGGCATGGGCGACGTTACCAAAAGGAGACTAGTACACAGTGGGCGACATTCGAATACTCTCGCAATGGCGTTGCGACAAAATATACCATCCGGCGTGACATCGAGGCAGTTGACGTTGAGCGTTTACCTCATGGATTCAAGATTGATAACTGCATCTTCCCACGTGCACTGGTTCCTAAGGACCAGTACAAGGGCAATCGTCGGGATTATGAGAAGAGTTGCAACGTTATTGGCTGGGCGCTAGCCGAACTCAATCCATCCCTTCAAGGTCGTCGAGGTGTGCTGCAAAAAGCAGTGGAGAGTGTGTTTGCCCCATCCAAACCGAGCGAAGCGCATACTGCTAGTATTCAAGAGCAAGAAACAGCACCTGTATCGTCCGTCGAGAGCTCAAAGGAGGAACTACCTTGTGACGCGTGCAAAAGGACGAAGGGTCGCTGCAAGACACACGAAGGCGATCACACCGAAGAGGGCAATATCAGCCTTCGTGAGCTAAAGTACGAGCCTTCGGCACCGGAAGCAGCGCTAAGTGGAACACACAAGCAGGACTGTACCTTAATTTCCGAAGAACCTGGACCACTGCCGCAGGACATTGCGAACCACAACACCAAAGCTGAGCCACTTGAGAATCTCAAACTGCACGAGATTTCCGATAGGCTAAATTCCAATTGGAATCCTCGGCGAGGCTGTCCGGGTGATGGATGGACCTGCAAGCCTGCTGACCTGGAGAAAAGCACAAGATGGCTTTCTTCCGAGCTGTTTATTGAACACTATACTGGATATCACATGGATGAACACATACGCGAAGATCTTGCTGCTGGTAGTGTAGCATGTCGTCTGTGCAATCTGGCTGACTATCCGGGGGATGGCCATGAGCTCGCCAAGCATATTTTTCAATCACATCTACCCCGTGATGAAGCTTCGTCGAACATTCCTTCGCCGAACATCTCCTCCCCCTTTTGGCAAAAAGGCTGATTTCCGCCTTTCAATTTCCTCATCTGCGTCGGTTTCGAAAAGGCGCATTTGTTCATGTTGTTGTATGGCATCACTTCCAAGGTTGTATCGTAATACGCGATCTTGGTACGATAGCAGTCTCATTCATGAATCTGTTTCGAGGTTGACAGTCTGTTGTATTGGTTTGCGTACAAGTCAGAAGATCATCGCAAGCTCGTGCACACTATGACTCGTTTTTGTCGTTGTATTTCGCGATCTTCGTCGTCATAATCTCGAACTAAGCAATCAAGAATCGTTTCACGACAGCTAAAAGACACCCTCTCCAAGCCGCCTGCTGAGATTTCTACGCATACTTCCTCCCCTTCCTCAACGGCGCAACATCCCCGTCGAACCGTCCAATCGCCAACCTCCCGATCTCACCGCCCTCTTCGACATCTCCAAAACGTATGCGCACGTCCTTCAGCAATCGCGATCGATCAGCTGCGTCGAGATATGTCCCCGTCCCCGGTAAAGCTACGTAAGGATTATCTCTCGCAGCCAGACTAGAGAAGTTTATGAGCACGTCTGGGCCGTGCGGGAGAAAGGTGCGGAGGTAGAACGGCACCAGACTCGCTACGATGAGCACGGTCGACGAGACTATAAGCGCAATGACCCAGCCGAAGTGTGCTTTGAAGACCTCGACGTTACTGCGTCTTGTTCCTGTACTCGGCCATGCTCTCGCTAACATGAGCCTGTCCTTCCAGGTGTCTGAATCCATGCCCGTGGTATTATCTTGGTCTTTATGGTACCAAGAGACGTTTGCATTCGATCGATTGGTGTTTGTGTCGAAATTACCTATAAGCGAGTATTTTCCATTCATTGTCGCCCAGTATGCATTGAGTATCTGACTGAGATGTATGGCCCAACCCGCCTGATCCGCCTCCTCAAAACGACCAGCCGTTAGTCGTAAGATGTTCCTCGGGTCGTCGAGATAGGTTTGGGAGAGCCCATTCATGCTGTATTCGATAGAATCGACAGGCTGGACATCCCTGTTGAAAGTGTCGAAATGGTCTACTGAACCAGCTCTGATGGACGTAGATAAGAGCGTGGACTCCCAAGGTGTGTTCTCGAACCCTAACAGCGGACCCAGTTGGGTGTCTGCTGCCGGTGGGTGTGCGAGGCGAGAGCGTCGAATACGAACCGCAGCACAGGCATCGTATGTAGAGCATGTGATTTCTGCCTCCACGTACGTCGTTTCAATCGTACAATTCCAGATGCGAACCCTATCCATAGTAATGACGAACCCGAAAGGCTCGACTTCACCAGGAGGGACCTCGGCGCGTCTTGTGACATTTTCATTCCAATATACGTCCCCTAGCCACCTCGTGCTGTTGAATGTGAACTGGGTGTCCCGATCATCGGGATCATCAAGGTATGCACCACATTCCAGGTGAAAGTACTTCGCCTGGATCCTGGTGGAGTAGTCAATGAACTCCGGTGAATCTGTGCCACTTATCGGAACACCAATGAACGAAGAGTAAGATTCCCGAGTACCGTTATCGGTCCTGTACCAGCCTTCGTCCCCAGAAGGAGATGTGTCTTCGTAATGCTCAATTCGAGGTATTTTGATGTGACCCCAAGTATCGCGTGGAGAGCCTTGTGCGGTAGTTTGACTCATGAGGGCAGCGAGGTAAGAAATATCCAAGGTCGGCTTGAACGATTCGTAATCAGGCGGCCACAGCCACTGGCTAGGCGCGACATAAAAGAACTCCGCATGTTCAGGAATGTCCTTTGGTCCGTAGCTTATTTGTCGGAAAGATGATTGACCGCCCACAGGGGACAATATCCATATAGCTATAAGACCGAGGCCTACATAGCTCATCGCTCGAAGTTGCAATTGTGAGACCACGGTGCTGGTGAGCGAAGAGCTACTAGCAAGTGTGTCTAACATGCCGATTCGTTCGCCTTTCCCAAGCCTCCAAAGCAAGACCGCAAACGTCGCTCTCCCAACCACTGAGGCAAAGAGTATGGGATAGATTGTCGGGCCCTAGGACGGATTAGCGAATGGACAATCTGACACGCCCGAACTTGTACGAACCCATATTGAAGCTTGTTTGATCCTCTCAGCTGCGTCTTGGTGGCGACTAGTGGGTTTGCCGTTGTACCAGATGACGAAAAGAGAAAAAGAAAGGAATGCGAGTGAGAGAAGCAGTAGGAGAAGATCGATTATAATCTTCCAGGCGGCACTACTAAAGGATGTCTTGACGGGTCGCGGTGATGTTGGCCAGCCGAGAGGGAGTTCAGATTACTTCTCGAGCAACGGGGCATTCGGTAGCTCATAGTTCAAAGCAGTACTAGGTACTCTCTCGCGTGAGCTGCGGAGACGATCGTTTGAGTTGGCGGTATCTAGCTCGCAGTGGTGGAGGAGTTCCAGCTGGGGTGCATCGGTACTGATCCGCGACTCATGACGTGTTCGTTCCTCGCTGTCGGCGAAACTGAGTTCGATTTCGGAGGGGCTGTACTGGTACTTGTTCTGCTGTGTGGTCGCCATATCACAGGAGCAAAAGCAACAGGGCGATAGTCGACAGTTTGCAACTGCACAGGGTACATTATGAGAATTAGCTTGTAAGCCCGCGTAGCAGACTGGGCGGCGTTTATGTACGTGCAGCGTAAAAATGTTACATAGCAACGCCACAGCCGCATCTTTTGTCTGACAAGGCTGTATCGAACCTCGGGATAAGTCCTATTTGGGTGGCATTTTGCGCAGCAAAAGCAATTAGCAACAGCTAGCCGACTAAATTGCAATCTGCGGTCTCCAATCAGAAAGTCAAAGGCCCGAAGTAAGTGTAGTGGGTGGGCATTTCGAGCGTAGCAACAGTAGCGTTCGACGTAGCCGCCTGTCACAGCCCACAGCCCCACATGATTACGGCTCAGAGATTGCGAGTCAGATGCCCAAGGCTCGCTGCGCAGTACCTGGAAGACTGACTGGGAGGCTTACAAGCTGTGTCTATCCGTGAGGCGTTGACATGCGGCTGCGACAGGTCCGTTCGGTTATGAATTGCGCAACTTTATTCGCGACTTGTTGTGGAGTAGGATTCGAGGGTGCATAGTGGCGCTGATGCGGGCCCTGTGCAGCCGCCCGGGTGGCAGCCTGATAATCAGGCCTCCAGACTCCCCGTGCCGCAGCGCCATACAGTGATGCCCTCAGTGACATTTTCAACCGCAGCCTTGCTTAGGAATATGGGCACTATAACGCCAAATCAGCCAATTAGCTGGACTTGCTGAGTAAGGTAAATACAGCTAGTCAGCATCTGCTACTTGACGGTTGAAAACATACTGGGGACACGATAGGTAGTACACGCATTGCGCGACTCAATGCGAACCTCAATGTAGATCATCGTCGATGGAGCGACTTAAAAGCCGTCAATAGTGTATCAAAATCCCAGAGTTGACGCCAATCTAGCAAAGCGTGAACAGAAGATGTGTTAGAAGTCTGGTCAGGCGCCTACCTCAGGGCTGGAACGCGATCACGTGATGCTTGGCAGATGCAAATGCCGAACCCCCGACAATCTAGATCCTTCCATTCTTGCTTCTGCAGCAGCTAAATCGCCGAGCGATGCAAGGCGTCCCGGCGGAAACATTCATTGTTATACCATCACAACATAATACTACTGGATTCACTACGACAGACTGCAGACTGCGCTCTCACATCATGTCGCAGAAAGATGGTGATCGGTACTTCTCGTAACGCGAAACCTCCTGCCTGGCAAGAGATGGCAGGCTGGTCATGGGCGCGCGATAGGCTCTGTCTGGCTCAATAACGCCACAAGTGCTGTCCACGATATGCAGCCCCCGCGCCTTTCGAAAGGCTTGTACGCGAACTCAGCTGTCTTCAGCTGAGACTTTAGCTCCCCTAGCAGATACATTGTTGACATGTTAGGGTTGACAATGCCTCCATTCTGACCTTCTTCGACCTCGCTTCCGAATCACTCACGCAATCTTATATCCTGACTACAGTAACTGGCGACTAGATTTGGACAACGGATATGTAATATGGCGATTGGATGGCAGCCGCGGCTTACGGCGCTACTTTTGTTGTACGGCTTGTTCTGGCTTTGACAAGATCTGATCGCTGACCCGCATGATCAGGCTACTCTTCCAGATCATCAACATTGCGAGCGACATAGTATTCTTCAGGACGAAGGTAAACCTATCGCCAACGAATCTCGAAAATGAGCCACTTGAGCAAAACCCTGGGCCACCTCTTGACGCATCATTGACCAGCAAAGCGAAAAGACTTCTTATGAAGGCTGACATAAGTCGAGCTCTCATCCCGCTCCTCTTTACTACACTGAGTGTGGTGATAGTATCCGTGCTTTTCTCTGGCGCAAGCGACACATATCGCGCCACAGAGAATGCATGTAGCACGAAGCCGGATGCCGACATCAGTGGCGTCGGCGTACGCGCCTCTATCTGGGGACAAATTGCAATGCTGATCTTGATCAGTAGCTCGGGCCACCTGCATAAGAAAGAGACAGCAATCAAAGAAGTTGCAGGCGGCCTGATCCTCACACATGTTTCCCTCGCCATCGCCATTATTGTACAGATGTACAAAAAGACATTGACATCCGTCGATGCGGCGATCGGCGCAGTCATCTTGGACGCCCAAAATATCGCTCTACTCATCCCTGTCACTGCCAAACAGACCCTCGCAGCTCGATGGCAGGTGCTCATACTCATACCAGCCCAGATCCTCGGTCTAGTATTCCTGCCAGTGCTGGTAGTCAAGTTCACCAAGGGAGGCTTCGCATCGAAAGACTGCAAGTGTCTTACTATCTTCTGGTGGTCCAGGTTAAGCGACTGTAACGCCTTCTCCGGTAACGAGCTTTCTCTCTTCTGGATCTATTACACGCTTCGCTGGATGATGTGGATCCACTCGTCCTTCCATTCTTTGTACAACGCCGAGTGGTTCCACAGATCTGAGAAAGAAGGGCGCATTCCAATCTTGAACCGCGATGGTACAAAGCCAAAGACGTATTGGGAAAAGGCTATAGCTCTAGCGCGTGAACTGCGGGATTCAAATCGACAAGTAACAAAGGCTACTCTACAGGCTGGCCTGCTGTATAGACAATACTCTGCGACGATATCAGTATCGTATACGGCATACGCTCTATACTCGCTCACGTCTATGGTAGTTGCCGAAGTTACCATTGGAGAGTACAACCTCCAACCAAGCTCCAACGCCAACTCGATCGGTCAGATAATTGCCGTCGTGGTCTCGCTCGCTACTCTCCTTCGAGTCGTTTGGAGCTTCCAGAGCCTCTATAATGACGCCGAGAATAGTTCATTCCCGGACTTCATCTTCTCATTGCTTTCGCGGTCCCCGTCGAGTTGCTGCTTTGGCTCAAATGTAGAAGAGGCGAGCGAAGATCCAGCTCTGATCTTGTCGAGACCAGATGAAGAACAGCCTGGGAGGATATCAGATACCGATAGTGGACATGGTGGCTCAGGAGGATCGCTACCTCCGCAAACCCCCGCACGATCTTCACAATCATCCCATGGAGCGGTTGGCCTAGCTGATCAACATCTTGGGCCCAATCCCGGATCACCTCACCCAAGTAACAGCAGAAATTCCTCCGATAGCGCCAACTTGCCAAAGACGCAGCCACATCTGCCTTTGGGACAGAACGGTCGAGCACAGCGACTTCCACCGAATCGTGCAGTGCCACAGCCAAAACGAACCGCCTCTTACAGGCCAGCATACCGATTCGAGTTCCACCAGCCATTCCATCTAGATGCTGTCAAGCTGCTCTTCCTGCCTACAGTTACCCAATATCTGGAGGCTCGAAAAGAGTCAAAGGCTACAGTTCCGATCAGCGAGACTATGATTCCGCCGCTAATAACGCCTCCGACACTTGATCAGCCAAGTGCCTGCATACCACCTGAACAGCTACAACAGGACACCGGTAAGAAGGAAGCTTCTCCGCCGCGTCTGGTCGTAGAAGCTTCGACTTCCGCCGATGACGAATACCCCGTTATGACTAGCGCCAAGCCCCCAGATTCGTTGCACGGCAACAGAATGTCAGAGACGGGCGGCTTCGATTCGACTGATCAGCCACAAAAAGGCCAGGTACTCGCAGAATTACACCCACAATCTGCTATACGACGTGATATGACCCCAGCACCGATCTCAACCCTCCCTGGACCACAGAAATACGAGCCAACCGCTGCTCAAAAGTCCGAAGAGCAACAACCTGCATCCCTGGGATTCCCAATACAGATGCCAGAGGAAGGACGCAAAGGTACACAGTCCGGTGTGCCGCAAGGTGACGTCTCTAAACACACAGTGAAGAATATTCCGGCGCCAGAGTGGCTCTTAGGTCAGGGGCGAGACTCTTTTACCAATCCAGTTCTTCCGTTTTTGAATCGCACCAATATAGGCCTGGAGTCAAAGATAGGGCACCCTGGTATCGCAGACCCGTCAGAAAGTGGCGAAGGATCACAAAGCTCGGACTCTGAGTCTGAGAAGAGTCGTACATCAATCAGAAGTGTTGATCACATCGACACAGGGCCTGACATGGACGACCCACGGACGACAGACCAGTCTGCAGATTCCATATACCACAAGAGATTTCAGCTTGAGGCTCCAAAATCTTCGCTCAACAAGGTGGACGAAACTCTGCCAGAAAGGCCGATACCGAGCCGGGCGTCTCATCAATGGAATCGCGTTCTGATGGATTTAGGCATCATCCACCGCAGACAATTACCACACGGCTTGCTCGAGCGCTGGGTTGCTCGAAAGTGGCGCCGCGTAACACAGGAAGCGAAAAGAAGAAAGAAGATTCCTTATGAGCCTGACGTGCGATCCGGATGTCCCGGCATTTCGAGGTTATGCAAAAAGGGACCAACTATCTGGGAAGATTATCCCCCATTTAGGACACACTTCGAGACCCATTTAAAAGACCCCTTTTACAAAAGCCGTAACAATCTGGCGTGCATATCATGTTTAAGGTTTTATACATTCGCATTTGCCGATCCGGGTTTTTGGGATGTTGAGTCTGATACATCCACATATGCCAAGCTGGTTTTTATGGATGTTGAAGATCTCGTATGGCACATCTGGGACAAACACATGCACAAGGTGGAACGCGACCCATCATCGCCACCGCTAGCGAAAGCAGAGCAGGGCAAAGGGAAATCAGCGGAGGCTTCAAAGCTCGAAGCTAAACAACCCATTGATGCTGAAATGGGTGGAACGGGTGGATTGGAAACCACTATCGACCGCAATGTCTTCTAGCTCCATTCATTATCTTCCAATCCTTCAACTTTACGAGGAAATCTTACCGCGTCTGCTTCAACCCTGTTTCTCGTTATCAGTACTCGCCTTATCGACGTACCTTTCTTGGCCTTGCCTTTTACGCGCGCGCAAAAGCTCTGAATACGCAATCCCACCAGTGCACATACGCGCGATATATCCAAATGTCCACATATCCTGACGTCCACGTTATTCCTGTCATCGCACACCTGAAATGAAAGCCAACACAGCTATTTATAACAGTAACATACACACCCCAAGTCCTATTAATCATCATACCGCGCGTTCAAAAGCACACTCAACTTTCCGCACAGCCAGCGCTAGCCGAACAATTAGTAGAAGCCGCAGAACGCCTGATCTCAAACCCGGTTCTGAAGAAGAGGATATCGCGGAGGATTAGAATCTGCTTACTCGCATGCTAGAACTTACCAAGTCGTTGTATGTCTCAAGTTTTCTGCTTGTTAGAAGCATGAATAAAACATATGTCTAGCGTAGAATGTGGAACTATCACTTACCAAGATTCTTACCTCCATCCGTCACAGAATAGTGTCTGCACCGTAGAAACGCAAGCGTCGCTGTCTAGCATCACAGCGACAACGCCAACTCATTGCAGAAGGCGTCAGACATGGACACGCAGGCACTACTGTGCGTGAATCAAGTAAAGCCGGCAGGGCGAAAGACAAAAGACGCCAGCACAACACAGAAAAGAGCTAAACACCTCGCACATCTCAGATTAAAACTTTATTGCTTGAGGAACAACTCCCGCTTTAAAAAGTTTCCTTCAAACGAAAGCCAGGCCTTAGCTACAAACCCCCAATCCCCATCACCATCACCACTACCATCCCTTAGGTAAACAGCCAGCGGTGAAGGATCTTAATCGTACATAAATCCAAAAACCCAAGTCGGAGGAGGAGCTGGAGGATCATAGGTACTCGGATCATAGGTACTCCCCCCTCTCCAGCCTATCCCTCTCCGCCCTATCCCTCTCGACCAACTCATGAAACGACCCCCCAAACATTTCCATTCTCAACCTCTTCAACCTCCTAGCCTTGTCCTTCTTCGACGCACGCTCAGCATACTAGCGCTTCCTCTTCTTCTTCCCCTCATCCTCACTCGCATCAGCCGCGGCCTCCTTATCCTTCTTCGCCGCCTTCTTATCCAGCTCATCCCAACTCTCTCCCTCTGAGAACTCATCTTCACTGCCCTCATCTGACATCTCCTCGGAAGCGTTCTCATCAAAGTCCGATTCGTCGGAGGATTCATCCGAGATAGCGAGTTCGGATTCACTGACTTCAAACGCGGATTCCTCCTCCTCCTCGCCGTCGCCTTCGTCATCAGTCTCGTTGGAGAGGAAACTCCATCCGCCGTCAGCGAAGAACTGGTGGGGGTCCGACGTAACGGTCTTCATGATGGTGGCCCAGTTCAAATTCAACGGACCCTCTGTGAACGGGATATCGACGCTGTCGAGCCAGTCTTTGACGGGGTCGAGAGACTCGACGGGGATGGTGTTGATGTGCACGGGAGGCCGGTTGTAGTCCTTAAACACAACCACCATGTCGAAGTTCCTCAAACCAAACTGAACGCGTTCCAAGTGTACGATTTCGATCTCGGAGAGGGTGAGGCAGGTGAAGGGGGGTTCAGTGAGTTGGACGAGGCAGTCTGTTGTGGGTTGAACGAGGACGGAGGAGCGGGATGGGACACCGTTGAAACCCAACTCGCGGTAAGGGATGTCGACGCTGACGTTCTCGTTGCGGGCGGCGTCGGCGATCTTCTCGGCGAAGTTCTTGAATTCCTTGTCGAGAGCTGCGCGGCGGCGGCGCTCTTCTTGTTCTTGCTCGAATTCTTCTTCGTCGCCGAACTTGTGGCGCCGCTTGCGGTTGCCTGTTTCGTCGAATTGCATCTCGGTGGCTTCGCGGACGAACTGGACGTCCTTGGTCTTCTTCTTGCCCAGCATTATTGGGTTCTTGAGGTGGACGTGGATGATGACGATGAGCTCGTGTTGTGAGGGTTGGAAGAAGAGGTGCTTCATGTTGCTGAAGAGGACGTCGATCTTGGCTGTGCCGTTGCCGTGGACGTAGCGCAGACCGTTTTGGTGGATCTCGACACTTCCGGGGATGCGCTTACCGTCGAGCGCGGGGCGGATGAAGATGAGGTCGAGCATGTGTGGCTTGCGGGTCTTGAGGGGGATGAGCTTGTCTTGCTCAACGACGTCCTCCATCTGCTTCTTCTCAGTCTCTCGTCGCACAACGTCCTTCTTCAGCTCTGTGATGTCCTTGGTGATCTGGTCGATGCGGTCGACATCGTGCGACTTAAAGGTCAAACTACGAATGAAGTGTGCGTTGGGGTCTTCGAACGGCTGGTCGTCCTTTCGACCAACACCTTGACCTGGTGAGAGGAAGTTGATGCGGAGAGATGTGAAGTCCGCCTCGGGGGTATGCGATGCGTTCTTGATGGTGTGGATGTGGAAGGGTACGGGTCGGCCCATGATCGGGAGAAGAACAGTGAGGTTCTTCTTGTCGACTACAATCTCCAAGTTGGCGACTGAGCTGGGGAACTGGTTGTCGCGCTTGTAAGATTCGAATTTCTTAAACTTCTTCTCTTCTGTGCCGTTCAGAGACTTTGCGCCCTCGCTGTACTCGGCAAGACCCTGCTCCTGCTTCTTGGCGTGCAGCTCTCTTTGATGCTGCCGCCGTTGCTCCTCCTTCTCGGCATCTTGGTTTGTTGTTCGCTCGTGGCGTGTGCGGGTCTTGGTGATGTTCGTCTGGGCGATAGCTGGGCGCTCCTTCTTGACCTTGGGCTTGGCCTCCTCCTCTTCATCATCGAAGAAGAAAGAGACAGCGTCCAGATCTGAGGTGGTGTCCTTGGTGAAGACTGCGCAGTCGCCGGCGCTGACACGGACGGTGTCTACCAAGACGAGCGAATAGTTCTTGCTCTTCTTGTCTTGTGGCTTGCTGTTTTCGAGGTCTGACAGACCAGTCTGAACTACCAAGGTCATGCCGTCTTTCAGGACACGGGTGTTCTTGCCACTCAGGAGCAGCGAAGAGTCTTTGTTCTCGGTACCGATACCGTAACCGAGGTTCTTGGGGAAGTGCTTCTCCCACTCTGGCTTCTTCGACTTGAGATGCGCGAGCGCCTTGTTGTACACGTCCTTGGCCACAACGCCGTCCTTGATCGACTTGATGACCAGGTCGTGAATCGCCAAGAGCAGCTTGTAGGCCGTCTCCTGCTCCTTGTTGGGTCCAACCATGAATGTGCGACCGATCATGGCGCCGTATGTCTGGTAGCGCAGACCGAGGACGGAGATGATGACGCCCGCGTGCAGGTTGTTCTCGTCGGGTTCGGCCGCGAACTTGAGGTCGTATGAGCCGCCACTCTGGATGGTCGGCTGCAGACACCAGTCGAGCTGCATCGAGTCGAATGTCTTGGATAGCTTCTGCTTCTCAAAGAACTTGGCGTCGTCGATCTTGTTGGAGACTTTGTCGGCGAGGGCGCGGTGGGAGATCTTCTTCTCGGAATCGAGGATGTCGGACATTTCTTCGACGAAGTAGTTGGACATGAGGGCGCTCGAGGCGCGGGCGGCGTCGCGGATGGTTCGCTAAAACGTCAGTAATGCCAGTGCGGAATTGTGCGATCAGACTTACCAGCTCCTTCTCGTCCTTGACGGACAAGGCGGCGTTGGACATGATGGAGGCCAGATCGACCTGGTCCTCCTCCTTGAAGCCAGCCTCGTCGAATGCAGCCTTCCACTCGTTCGCAAAGGCGTTGTTGGCGTTGTCCTTCTTCAGCACCGCCACCTTCTTGCCGGCCTTTTTCATCGTCTCGAGACATGTCTGGAACTGCTTCTTGTTCTCTTCGGCGTCCTTGCCGCGGACGAGAATCTCAACCGGCACCTTGCCACCTTTGAGTGGCTCAAGGTAGGAAGCTATCCTCATTAGTGAATGGGCTCAAACTCAAGTAGTGGCCGCAGACTCACCCTTCTTCTTCGTAGTAACAATTTGGAGGAGGTCGGGGGTCAGGATGAAGAGCGTCGCGGGAAACTCGTAGCCTAGCAGCCATAGCTGGCGTCTCATCAGCTCACTGTCCGTTCATCACATGTCGAAATGCGCAATCTTACCTGGAACGCTGCGGGCTTCAAATAGATTCCCGGCTCGCTCGCCTTGCCCACAAGGGTCGCGATAGAGCTTGCGCCCTGAAAAACAGCGTCGCCGGAGCGCTTGTCGGCCTTCCACTTGGTGACGAGAGCGTTGAGGCGCTCGTGGAATAGCGCCTTGTCGATGACAATGTCGTTCTCCGCCATGGTTGAGGATGCGCTGAAGATATCCTCCAGGCGGTTTGGCGTAGCTGCGAGGGAGAAGGTGGGAGGGAGAAGGCAGCGATGAGAAAGTCGCGAAAGGATGATGCGACGCGAGGTACGCGCTGGGGGGCCGTGCGCCTCTCAACTCCACAATCATACTAGCGCCAACCTCACCTAGCAAAGCTCTCTACAGCTGGCATTGATAAACCCCACATCTTCCTAGGCAACACTTTTCAACGTCACGTTTTCTTCTTGTACATACTTTGGTCATCTTTTGTTGTTGTAGACTCCCGCATTTTGGTCACGCCAAAGTCACTCCCATCTTGTGACCATCCCACGCGCCTGCCGTATCCATCTCAAAACCATCACCACCCCTCTCATGCATTCGCAAAACACACCCACCACCAACACTATGCGATGACGACCGGCTCCAGTCCTCGCGCTGGAGTCTCTCTCCGAAGCGATGCCTCCAATGACACTACGACAACTACGCCTGACGCCCCGCAGGCCCCCAATAAGGCACCAGCGACGGGTGTGCAGGCGGCTGGTATGCGCGCCGTGGCAGCGAGGATGGTCGCCTTCTACTTTCGAGCACCCGTGAAAGCCTTTTTCAGGGGGAGAATCGACTACATGAGCTATGCGAGGGCGATAAATCCGCATGTCATGGCGGATGCGAAGTGGTCGTGGAGGATGACTACACCGGCCGTATTGGCGCATGCGATACGGACTGAGGGATGGGGGTTTATTCCGAAGCAGGTGCTGCCACCGCTGATGGCAAATACTTGGTATGTGACCCCTCTCCTACCAGCACACCTATACTAACACCCCCCAGTATCGGCGCCGTCCTCTACACAGCCTACCTGCACTCCCTCTCCGCCCTCCACGAACCCTCGTCCTACCAGACCAAACGCGTCTACCCGCCCCCTCCCCCATCTATAACCTTTGCCGCAGGCTTTATCGGCGGCTCATGCCAATCCGTCATCGCCGCCCCTTTCGACGCCCTGCAAACCCGTTTCCGCACCGCCGACATCCTCGAAGGCCGCCACAAGACAATGTGGCACTACGCCGGACACAAACTACGCTCCATCGGCGTCCAAGGCATCTTCGCCGGCTGGTCTCTTTCTTTCATGAAAGACGCATTCGGCGCCGCCGTCTTCTTCGGCACATTCGAAACAGTAAAAAGCCAAGCTTACCTCGAGTTCGTGAGCCGCTACTACGGAAGTCGAACGCGCGACACCCTCCTCGAGAAATCCATCCCCTACCTCCAAGAAGACCACGACGACCGCCCCGTCATCCGCCCCCACTACATGCTCGAACCCATGTTCCTCCTGCTCGCCGGCGTCTCCGCGTCCATCACCTCCCAACTCATCCAGCACCCCTTGACCGAAATCCAAGACGTCCATTACCGGCGTCTCGAAGCCCTGGACTTCCAGGCCCACCAAGACAACAAGCCTAGTCATATCGTCCGCCGCTACTACCACGCCTACGAAGAAACGTTTGCTCAGTGCAAGGTTTTAGCGAAAAGGGCGGGCGGGTGGAGGAAGTATCTTTACAGAGACTTCTTCATGAGCACGATCAAACAAGTCCCGAGTACCGCGGCGGGGCTTATTGTGTTTGAAATTGTGAGGCGGAAGTATAGTTTCGAGAACGAGGAGGTTATGATTATGCATGAGGATGCGAGGATTTTGCTTACCTGAAGAGCTTGGAAGACGTTGGTTGAGTGGTGCGTGGCGCGTAGTGCGAGAAAAGCAAGAGAAGGAGTCAACAACCTGCATCAATCTCCGCTCGGGTGCTTGCGTGGGGTGTACGCGATATGGTGGTAGCACCTCCTATGTGGGACAAGACGAGTGACCTCAGATCATCTTAAGGTGACTCGCCTTGTCTTACATAGGAGATGCTACCACCATATCGCGTACATGTCATTCAAACCTCCGGGTTGATATTCAGGGGAATTGTACGACGAGGGAGCGAAAGTTTTGACCTCCACCACCGCCCCTCCGCCTCCCCTGGTGGGGGAGACTACATCAATCGCTCATTTCTTCGCCCAACGCTGCTGCTCAGCTTGAGTAAATCCGCTTTTTCGTTTTATACGTTCTCGGAAGTAATGGGGGGTTTTGAAGTGAATCTTTCACTTGAAAACCTCCCGTTACTACTGAGGGATTACTGGTAACTGGTGGATATACTCGGGCTGGGTGGGAGTGTTGGAGTGGGAGATTGGACTGAGAGGGGAGAGAGAAGAGGGCAGAGGGCAGAGACAGTAGAAGTAACCCTCGACGTCTCTTTCAACGCCGCTGCTCAGCATGGGTAGATACAACGCTTGTTTCATACGTTCTCGGAAGTTGCGTGATATTGTCGAAGTGAATCTTTCTCTTGGCAATGTCACGCTACTTCTGAGGGAGTATAGGGCAACTGGCGGATTTACTTGGGCTGGATAGGATAGTTGGGATAAGAGCTAGACTAAGAGGGCAGAGGGCAAAGGCAGTAGAAGCAACCGTCAGCGTCTCTTCCAACACTGCTGCTTAGCCTACGTAGATGCAGTCGTTTGCTGCTTTTGTTCCGAGAATGTGAGCAACAAACGACTGCATCTATTCGGGCTGGGTAGGAGAGTTGGTGTAAGGGCTGGCTGATAGGAAAGGGAAGGGTAGGGCAGTTTCGCCTGAGAGGAGAGGCGTGTTGTTCGCAGTCTGAGAATTGTTTGCATATGATACCCAATTATAGATTGATTATATTATAGAACTTTGTATATACGCATAGAATAACACAACTCGCATCGCATCAAAAGACTATCGCCATGAAGTGGCATCTTACAGATCAGATTTCGGCACCTCAGCCTGATCAGCCACGCACGAATCATAAGCACCGACTCGACCCACCCCACTCACCCACCCAACCTAGCTAACCGCTCAATTCTCTCTCGTTCCCTCTCCGCTTTCTCCCACACCTTCTGTGCTTCCTTAGCCCTCTCTCCTAGCCGACGCCCTATACCCAACATCTCCAGACCGAGGATATACCACACAAACGTCCGGCCGAGATGCCATTCCCCGTGGAGGAATTGGATGTGGCCTACAAACCACCTAAGCAGCGATAGAATAGGTCAGTACTACATAGAAGGACTAAGAAGTGGGATGAAGGATGAGTACAGGGGATAGGGGGCGACTTACTGCCAAAAAATCCCCCCAATAACCATCCAACACACCACCCCCAACTTCACATTCTGCTTGTCACTCAGGATGTTCCACGCTTTACTCTTGATCATGTGCCCGTTTGCTCCACTCGTCTCGTTCCCTCCATCTCCATTCCCACCACTCTCAGACTGAGGTAGCGTGCGCCAACAGCCCACCCCCACAGTCACCGGCACGGCCGTCGTAACCCCATTCTCCGCCGTTAACGTCGATGTGGAAATCTGGGGACAGTCTGGGTCCCAGATTATGGGTTGGGTTGGCATGGGCGCTACTCCCGTTGGAACAGGAGGGGGTGCAGCAAGTGGTGTGGGAACTGGTGTGGCGTTTGGGGTGGTGGAGGGGAAGGCGAAGGAGACGCCTGAGGCGAGGGAGGGGATTGGGGTTTTGGATTTGTGAGGGGAATTGGATTTGGAGGTGGAGGTCGTGGCAGATTCCCCGTCTGCGTCTTCATCGTCTGCGTTGGATGTTGCGGTTTTCGTGGATTTGGCTTTGTGGGAAGTGCTTGTGGTGGTGTCGTCGGCGGAAGTGTCGACTTGGGACTCTTCATCGTCGCCGTTGGGTGGTGCATCGTCTTCTTCAAGCGGGGTATCATCGGCTGCTTTGGAAGTAGCTGTAGCTTCCTCGTCGTCGTCTGCATGTTTTGTCTTCGACGACATTGCCTTTTCCTTGACATCTTTAGATGCAGTGACAGTTGCTGTAGCTTCGTCATCGTCTTCTACGGGTTTCAACTTGGTGGATGTCGACTTTTCTTCGACGTCTTCGGGTGCGGTAGCAGTCGGCGTGGCTTCATCACCCGTATCCGTCGGTTTCTTCCTGGTGGATGTGACCTTCTCCTCAACATCCGTAGATGTGTCGGTAGTTGGCGCGCTGTCATCTTCCTCATCTGCTGCAGTCTTGGTATGTGACGCCTTGCTCTTCGTAGACGTAGGCATCTCGTCATCTCCAGCCGCTCCTTCATCAGTCTCGACTTCTTCGTCAGGTATTATCTCCCCATCAACTGGTAGCTCATCTTCCTCTTCCTCGTCTCCATCCTTCGCATCAATACCTTCATCATCCTCATCTTTATCCTCTTGCTTGTGCGCAAGCTTCGTAGCAACGGCCGTCTCCTCTTCGACTCCATCAGTACCGGAACTAACCCTCGTAGGCTCTCCATCTTCTACATCGATATTGAAAAACCCCTCATCTTCCTGCTCAGGCTCTTCACCGGGCCCACTGAAGCTTCTCGAATGAATGACTTTGGTGGTAGTCGCAGGGTACCACATGCGCCAGAGTAGTGAAGGTGGTTTCAGTCTACCGATCGCCGCGTTACTCGACGCCGTGGTGGAAGCTATAGCAGTAGAGACGGCACTCTTCCAGCTATAGTCGGAGGTATATGTCATGCTGTTATCCGTAGAGTGAGAAGACGTTTCTGCTCTGACACCTATCAAAGCCGGCGTCGGCGCTATTAGTATACCACGTCGCAAAGCCCCGTTCGAAGAGTCGGTAGTCTTGATCGAAGTCTGATCAGCAATGTGTGCGGTTGATGGTGGGTCTGGAGCAGTCTCTACAAAGCTCTTGATATACGAGTAAAACGAGTTTATGCTTGCTTCAGTAAACGGCTCGTCCGTAGTTGTGCTGACAGGAACAGCGGCTGGTGTGGCCTTGGGCGTCGTGGATGTGTCTAGGTCAGCAGGGTTTGCAGGGTCTACAGCTGGACCCCGATACTCCTGGACCGACGTTGCAGATTCGGGCATTTCCTCAGTCTCAGTAGCCTCGGAAGTCTTTGACTTTGCCTTGGTCGAAGGTGAGGCGCTCTCTTCGGGTTCAGAAGGGTCGGCGTTCGCAGCTTTTGACACCGTTGGCGTACCTGAAGCTTCGACAGTCTTTGAAGAATCTTCGTCGGCTTCGCTAGCTGTAGATTTGGTCTTGTGCTTGCTAGACACATCAGTTGCTGATTCCGAAGTATCCAAGTCACTTTCCGAAGCCGTTACAGACGTGGACTTGTGGTTTGAAGACTTTGATGCCTCGGATCCACTGCTGCTGTCGTCCGCTTTTAATGTCTTAGACACGGTCATATCTGTACCTTCATCAGTGGTAGCAGATCCTGACTCAGAGGCTGTTTCCTCCGTAGGTACATGTTTTGTGGACTTCGAAGTCTCTATCTCATGAGTAATATCGAAGGTGTTCAAAGATGTGGTCTTGTCGGTCAAGGTCGCGGATGTTGCTGAAGCCGAATCATCAGTGTCAGTCTCCGAAGCGGTGACTACCATAGACGCGTGCTTAGATGACTTCGACACAGTATCCGACATTGTCTCGCTGGGTAAGATCTTTGACGTCTTTGCTTCCGATGCCGAGGCTATTGCCGTTGAGCTCCCAGAACCTTTGCCACTCGGTGAACTGTCGACACCCTCCGCGTTCTTGAAATGGAGGCAGAAGCTATCAGCCGCTTCTTGGTGCACAGGTATAGCCACGACCTTTGTGGAATTCCGAACAGCTAGCTGTAGTTCTCCTTTTGGCCCACCCTCCGAGTCCAGCTCTACCTCACTTTTGCAGAACGCGGAGGCTGTGCTGTTGGACATGAACACTGAAATGTAGCCTTCAGATGCAAGATCGATCTTGATATGATAGAGGTCGGTGTTCCTTCTATTGACGATGTTTGGTCCGGGATGAAGGGTCTCGTCGCGTTTGGTGTCATCGTCGAAATGTACGAATCCGACTTGCCTCGCGTCAAAACTTACAGGCACGCCGGTAATTGGTAGTTGCGAAATTGTAGGCTTCTGTCCACTTGCTCCCCTCGGCCAAAGAAATGCTGTTGCCATGGACGACGCGGTGTCCCCGTTCATAGCCTCGGAGACCTCATCAGGAATAGATGCAGAGGAGTCAGACACTAAGCTTTCGCTCCTAACATTGGGGCCCTTGAAGTTTGTAGACAGTCTCCGTACTTCCGTGTGGTAGATCGTTTTTGTTACGGTGGGTGTCGCACGCTCGCTGCGTCTGATGGGGGCTGCCAGAGCGAAGTCGAAAGCCTGAGCATAGGTGCTCAGCGATAAGGTCAGTATGCTCAAGAGAAGTTCCATGTTGATGCCGCGCTGCGGTAGTATGCAGAAAGAACAAAAGAAGAGGAAACACAGATGCAATTAGTGCACCAGGTCCGGTAGTGATGCATTGTCATTGACGAGCATGCGCTCTGGTGATATGTACTTATCTTGAAGCATGCGGCCCCCTGGAATGGAGTTAATGGAATAAACCGAGTGAACAAACACAGCTGTGAAGATACAGAGTAGTGCCGCGCGAATGGTGGTTATACCATCCGCCGCCCACGTCAGGCGCAAACTTCATGTGCTGGTGGAATGTCAATGTCGCGTAAAGGGCAAGCTCGTGACAGTAACGGTAGCGTGCTTCGCCGCAGTAGCTGGGGATCATCACGCATAATCTCTTCGCTCGAAATTGCGCGTGGTTCAGTGTTGTCTCCCATGACGTGATCTGAAGGTTCTGCGCGTTGATGAAGTGATGGAGGATGGAGTGACGAGGAAGCCGGGCGCCGAAGCCGAGCAGCTCGGCTTAGTAAGCCAGCACGGCACATTCCGAGGTCACGCATCGTTATCCGAACATCAACCACCATTTCCGTCTTGTACTCACCACAATAGAGCCGCGCATTTCCTCGGCGCAATGAAATCCAACATTATTTGGTGTCGCCGGCAAAGTAGCAGCTCTAATCGAGCTTTTCCGATGGATCTCATGAAACAGTTAAACTCCAGTCAGGCACCAATGAACCCCTCAGTTCATTCCGACACAAGTGCCGAGATAGCTACCTGCGGTACGCGGTGATGCATCATATAACCACAGCGCCATGCTCCTCCACCGTCTCTCTCCATCCCGCCATCTTCAATCCTTGACCCGTTCTTCTTCACACTTGTCTAGACGCACCATGGCTTCCCTCCCCATCAAGCTCGCCGTCCTCGATGACTACCACAACATAGCAGCCCAGCACTTCGCCCACATCGACCCTTCAAAAGTCGAGACAACCGTATTTACCGACACATTACCGTCGTACGCGCACCGGAAAACATCCGATGCCGATCGCAACGCCCTCGTCGACCGCCTCAAACCCTTCTCCGCTCTCTCCACTATGCGCGAGCGCACTCCTTTCCCCGGCGAGCTACTGCGCCAACTGCCGAACCTCAAAGTCGTGTTTGCGACGGGCGGCAACTTCCAGAGTTGGGATCTGGATACAATGAAGGATATGGGCATTACGGTGTGCGCCGCGCCTGGTAAGGGCAGGACAGATGGGAAGGGTAGTGGTACGTCTCCGCGGTCGCTGCCGGTTAAGCAGGGGGGTGGGCATCCGACGACACAACATGCTTGGGCGCTTATACTGGGGCTTGCGCGGAACGTTGCTGCGGATGATGCTGTGGTAAAGGGTAAGGGTGTGCCGGCGGGATGGCAGACGGAGCTCGCAATGGGTCTACAGGGCAAAACACTGGGCTTGGTAGGCCTGGGAAGAATTGGAGCGCATGTCGCAAGAGTTGGCGTGCTGGCTTTCGGCATGAAAGTCGTGTGCTGGAGTGCGAACTTGACACAGGAGAAGGCCGACAAGCTGGCTGAAGAGTGCGGGCTGCCTGTGACAGGTGGTGGCATGACCGACGCAAACGAGAAGACATTCAAAGTCGTCACCAAACAACAGCTCTTCACATCATCCGACGTAGTAAGCCTACACTACGTCCTCAGCGAACGCTCACGCGGTATCATCGGCGCACAGGAGTTGGGGTCGATGAAACCAACCGGCCTCTTAATCAACACTTCGCGGGGCCCGCTTGTCGATGAAGCTGCGTTGCTGGACACGCTCCGACAGGGACGCATTCGTGGCGCCGCGCTCGACGTGTTCGACATCGAGCCCCTTCCAGCTGACAGCCCATGGCGTACCGAAGACTGGGATGTCAAAGGCAAGAGCAGGGTGTTACTCACACCACACATGGGTTATGTCGAAGAAGGCACTTTAACGACATGGTATGAAGAGACAGCAGAGAATCTAGAGAGGCTGATAGAAGGAAAAGAGCTATTACATCGACTAATCTAACCCAATCTCAGTTCTACCGGTATCCCCTCCCTCTCCTCTTCCGTCAGCTCTATATCGAAGATCTCTTTCAAAGCATCAATCCGCTCCTCCTCCGTCGCACATTCTCGTACAATCTCGCGGTCAAGCCCAATACTCTGTTTAACCCCGCCTTCAAAAAGCGTCACACTACCCACGATCGCCTCTCCAGCATCGTCCATGAGCATCTTCGTACTAGTCACATATTTCGTAAAGAAAGAACTCGGATTCGTAGACGTAAACCACGACATGATCTCGTAATCCTGCGGCAAAAACTCCGTCTCCGTAAAGCAATACACCGGCGTCCACTTCTTCTCACCCTCACCCTTATCGCTGCTGCTCGGATTATAGCAAACGTCATAACACCACATCTCATTCGAATGCTCTCCATACGACTCCGCAATAGCGCGCCGCTGGACGCGAATAAGCCTCGGAGCTATACTCGTCGTTTCGAATCCATGCTGCAGCGGATACGCCAGATTGGGTCCCATAGCCCCCATGCCAACGTCGGCGACGTACCAGCCCCCATCATCGAATCCGACTAGATTCAGCATGTGGTTCCAGCCATCGTATGTGGCCGCTTGCTGCCGACGGACTTCTGGGTATGGGCTCATGGCCCGCGACACGCGGCCGCCACAATTGCGCACATGAAAGCCCAGAGAGCGGAGCATGGTGGCGAAGAAGGTGTTGTTTTCCATGCAGCGGCCGCCGCGGCGCTGGGTGACTATCTTGGTGTATAGGGCCTGGGGGTTGAGTGTGATGGTTTTGTGGGTAGAGTAATGGAGCTCGAGGTTTTCAAAGGGGACGTTGCAGGTGTGATGTCTCATCAGAGCCTGCAGAAACGGAAGGCCATGCTCTTTGGTAGTGGCTAGCGTCTTGTCTGACAGTACAGGCGTATCCATATATTTCTGGGGGAGACGGACGCGCTGGAAGTAGTCGCGTAGTTGGGAAGTGCTGTAGCGTGGCGCATCGTCGCCTAGTGGCAGTTGCGTCAGACGGGAGGGCACTGATGTGTCTGGCATATTGTAGAGGGCTGTGGATTGACCGAGAATGGCGAGTGTTGGCTTGGGTTGGAGTAGAATACCAGTAGTGAATTCAGGCGCCTGGCAACTGACCGATTTCGTAAGCAAAAGTGGGAGATGCGCCCCGTGTGTAGATTCTAGTCGTAGAGTCCAGCACGCCCATTACCAGCTGTCAGTGTTACCCGTGTTGCCCCGCACTTACTGCTGGGCTTGTTATCGGGCTAGCGCATCGCGGAACAAGCGGGTTTGACGCGGCTACGCCAGGTCCGGCTTTTGCATTCTCGACAAGGCTTCGTCTACGTCACCCTGCACGTCGTGAAACCAGAGCCAGTCAAATCGACCTTGCTGAAGGCGAGGCAAGATCTTGCTCATATCGTCCCCTGCTTCTTCGTGTTGGAAGAATAGCATACGGGCCACCTCAGCTGCCTGCTCCAGTTGCTTCTGGGCGCGTGGCCTTCGTACTGCGTCGTACGCGCTGAGACCAGCAACGATGTTGGCGTCGCTATCTGCTTCTTGTCGCGATGACTTGACAAGCTCTGCCAATATATTCGAAAGGACCAGAGCGTCCTCGACGCCTTGAGCAGCGCCCGCTGCCTGAAATGGCAATGACGCATGTGCGCTATCACCTAGAAGGGCCACACGGCCTCGGTAGTATGTCGAGGTCCTCAAGTGGTGGAAGAAGCCCCATCGGATTGGGCTTGCCTTGGCCAAAAGTTTGCGGAAGCGGTCGTCGACGCCTGGTCCTTCGAAATCGGCCATCATGGCTTCATGTGAGACCGTCTCTGTCACGGCTTTGTCCAGTTTCCAGCGTTGTCCATCTGTGACACACAAAAGGTAGTTGAACTCCTACAAGAGATAGCGATAAGTACGGGAACATCTTTTTTGGTCTTGGACATGGGTACTGACTTACCTTTCCCTCTGATATCCGGTACGTTACTGCGCAGCGCTTATGGCCAAAGTAGAATTTGGCTACGTCGGTCAGATCGCCCAGAACAGCTTCGGCATCAGCCATTGGAAAGACAGCACGGTAGCAATACGCATCAGCGTAGACTGGCGCTACTTGATCAGGAAACTGCGGCTTCAGGACATGCTCGCGGACTGTGCTCTTGATGCCGTCGGCGCCAGCAAGAATACTCGCTTCTGCGACTTCTCCGTCGGCAAAAGTAAGGACAAGTTTGGATGGCAGCTGTTCGATGTTGACGAGGCGCTTGTTAAACTTGACATTTTGTCGTGGAATGAAGCTGGTCATGATATCAAGCAGCGTCTTGCGATGCGCCTAGTGCTAATCAGCAATACTCGTGTTAATGGCGATGAGGTGGAGTACGTACAGACTTGCGCTCGAAATCAGGATGGCCCCACGCCGACTTGCCGTACCATGCTTGGTCTTTTCCTGCAATAGCACGTTAGCAATAGACACATCGAGAAGTGACGTAGCACAGGAAATCTCCATACCCAAACCCTCACTAAGAAGCATGCCCTCAAAAAAGATGTCTTGTTTGTCAGCACCCTTGTTCCCTACGCAAATCTTCTCGTACAAGGCACGGAATCCAGGCTCAATCAGATCCATGGCTCCCATGCCATTGGGCGCAAAACCGATACCAGCACTTGGATCAAGTAAGCAAAGGAAGCCTAGGTGAGGGCCATGGTGATAAGGACATACCCCACAGCTGAAAATTCCTTGGCGTCCTCGTAGAGGGTGAAGGGAACACATTTCTTGTGCAGCGCCATGGCTAGGGCGAGACCACCAATGCCCGCGCCTGGATGGCCTGTTAGTGATCTGGGATAGAAGATGGGTTAGTGTGTAGACATGCATACCGACAATGGCGACGTGGAAGTCGCTGTTCATGTTTCTGGCCATGGTGTACAGGATGGTGTTTGTGCTACGACGTTGGCGCAACGATGACGCGCGATCGTGGAGAGCGATGGACAGGCGATGCAAGCATGCAGTAGGTGGGCCGCTGATTGTACCTAGGTATCGAGGAATTCATCACCTGGGCGGTGTCGTGATGCGTGGTAGCCCGCCCCGTTGGCTTGAGGCGTGATTAGATGGCGTTCCGCGATTACCCCGGGTTACCTGGCACTAGGTGGACGCTACCACGCCCGAGACGGGAATAACCGGGCACGTGATATCCCGTCCGTGAATAATAAAGCGGCATGTCCAGACGCTCTCTACCAGACTGTCTCCTCACCACCATCATAACCATGGTGGAGTCGGAGTCAGCCGCGGGCACTGCCGCATCGACCAACAAACGCCGGCGCATTGCTTTCGCATCCAACGCATGCCGTGTACGCGTGTCGAGGCGCGATTGACGGCGCCCTTCGTGCTTGTCCCTCTTTTGACCACCCTGATTTGCGAGTTTCTTCATGTACCTAGGTAGGATCTCGTTGGGATCGCCAAAGTTGCGACTGGCTCGTTCGCCCTATGCGTCATAATAGAACCAGGATAGCGGTATCCGCTACGAACCAGACCGAGCTTTCTACCCAACAAATATTCGTGTATAGGTATAGCGACTTCCTTGCACCACTGCTGACACCACAGATAGGATATGTTGAAGAAGGTACTTTGACGACTAAGTATGAAGAGACAGCGGAGGACTAAGAGCCCTGGACATCTTACGGTTGGGGGTGTTGCGACGAGTGTCGTGTGAGTGCTCATTGCGGTTCGAGGGCGTTGTCGCATTCGTAGATGTCAGAGAGTTTGCGAGCGTTTCCAAGGTTCACACGCTGGAATACGGTCATCTCCAACCCAGAAGCTGAGATTGGCCCGTTGCTCATTATGCGTCACAGCGGAACCGAGGACCACATGCCAACCCACTAATCCTACCGGAATTACGATCGAACAGTTATGAGTATATAAAGCCGGTGCTGCGCGTAGAACGCTGTAAGCTCAAATAGACCTCAGCGCACCTCAAACCACCGCGGAAACCAATATCGAACACAAGTCCATTCGTCCCCACCCCAAAAGACGACCACCATGACAAATCTAACTCCAACCCCTCCGTCAACCCGAACTTCCAGACGCCGCCGACCAAGGAAGGCCACCATGGAAAGTCCAACTCCAACCCCTCAATCAAGCCGAACCACCAGACGCCGCCGACCAATATTCGAGACACTCCCCGACGGCACTCGCCGCCGCATCGTCTACCCCCAACCTCCCCAACCACCCCGTCCAACGCCAATTTCCATCTCAGAGCCAGACCTCGCCTCACTCTGCACCATCTGGGACTTTCCCAAACTCTCCGAAGACCAAGCCCCTTCAACCTACGACCGCGCAGAGCATCTCCTCTACGACACAAGCACAGGCCCGTGGGCCAGTGACGACGAGCGGAAGTCGTCTCTAGACTGCGCACTGCATACGGCTATCCGCAGGATTGTGGATGCGCTAGGTTTCGACTTTGGAGGGACTACACCGAGTAGAAATCATGTGATGGCGGTGTATTATCACGAGGACAATGTGGTGCCGAAAGTGCCGGAGTGGTTAAGACCGCTGTTGCTGGTGGAGACGCATCGTGGGTTTGGGTATTATTGTGATTTTGGGGAGCGGAAGTATGTGGAGTTGGCCTGAGGTCGTCATGTGGTGGGTAAAATCTTTTATTGGAATCAAATGAGTTGGTGTAACAACTTCTTTCCTTCATCAAACAACTCGCCATACATACGAATATCTGCTGGGTAGAAAGCTCTCGTCAAACACCCCTGAGTCCTCCAGCTCGGTCACCGCCATCAGTGTCACCACGACACCGCATCCGAGCGGACGTTACTCGCGGGCGCCGAATTCACTACCTACCACCACCGTGCTCGACGCTTAAAGCACCCTGATACGCCCAGATCAAAGAAATGTACGCTATCTGGAAGTTTAAAGAATCGACGGAGCAGCCCGCTGAGGACTTCGACCGTGCCGAAACATACCTCTATGACATCAGCACCGGGCCTTGGGGTAGCGAGGCTAGCTGGAAGTGGCTCTTACGTTGCGCCGTCAACACGGCGACTCAAATTGTCATTGCCGCGCTGGGATTTCCAGGTATGGGCACTGCCTTTGCGACGAAGTACACATTCACAGCGCACTACACGAAGGTTGATGAGATTCTGGTGCAGCCGGAGTGGCTTCACAAAATGATGACAGTCAAAAGGATTTCGCTGTACGTTTGGACACCAGAGTGAAGCAGGGCAATGGCAAGACGACTACATCGAATCAGCGCACCGAAGAAGTCGTGACCATGATGTGCTTTGGCGATCACATCGCATCCACGGAGCGAGAAAGTCGTGATCATCATGAACTCTACCGACTACATGGCTGATGCTATGTCACAAGGAACGCAATGAATCTCAGCGTGGCAACTACAAGCATCCTGATACTGTACTAATGTATGAAAATATCTACTTCAAAACTATACATCGTACTCGTGATGCTCTTTCTGCCCACCGCTTCTCACATGTCCTCCTCTGACTCCTCGTCTTCCTTGGAGGCAAACACTAAGCGGAGTCCCAGCAGACGCGCCTCCAGGAAGTATACATCTAGACACAAGAACATACTTGTGTTTTCCAGAATGCTCTCATGCGGCGATCCAATATGTAACACCAATGGGATCTTTACAAAATTTTCCATGGCATATACTAATGCCCCTGAGTGTCTGTATGTCAAGGTCGATGAGGTCCTTGTATTCAGCGAGTAGATCTTGCTCGTACTCCGTCTCGAAACCCCCTTCCATGGTGGGTCGTTCCGGCTGTGGCTTGCGCTGATATGATGGGAACCGCCATCGGATCGCGTTGAAACGGCGTATCTTTGTGTCGCTGGAAATCCCATCCACCTCACGCAGCGAAGAAATCGAAGAGGTCTGGCGCCTACATCAAGGTGGAAATATGCAAAGTATATGACCCAACGTCTATGTAGGCTCCAGGGTGTTCAGATTTTCCGCTCCCCTCTGGTCGGTGATCGTGTCACCCAGACGGATGCGATCCGAGGTGGGAGTGGTACCTCGGGTGTATATGTCATGTTGAGATTTGGGACTATCTTGAGGAACGGAATCTGAAGCCAATACGGCAATTTGACTATCGAGTTTACGGATGCTGCGGCGACGTGAAGGACCGTTTCCCCGGCTTTTCGAGGGAGACAAGGCGTTGCTTTATGTTCTTGATATCTATGCGGACAGTAGCGGACTCCATAGCAGTAGTGAAAGGGACGATGGGTGAACTTCGCGCAACTATAACAGGCAGGTTGACATTAGCATAGATAGAATGATTCTTGATTGTCATAAATACCCAAAGAAATGCAATGTTTGCAGAAGTCGGGAAAAGAGAATATGCGACGGTAGGAAATTATCGCGACTCGTTGACTCTGGACGTGGCTCACTGGTGAACATGCGTCCGTTTGGTCTCGGAACGACGCTTGGAAATTCCAGTCCGCTATAGCGGCTTTGAAGTCCGCGAGAGGTGCCTCGCTCCGTATCACAGGTGCATTGTATTTGTTTTCCCATGGCCTATTGTTTGGGTCGTTCTCGACTGGGGAAATGTCCGGGGACGGATAGTCTTCGTCCTTGGACCTTTTCCTAGAGCCTTCTGGCTGCTTCTCCGATGATGCGACGCGCTTGTTTGGGGATGATGCGGACATTTTTGTAGTGTTGTATCGAATCTTGGTACGATGCGTTCTGCAAGGGGAAAAGGATTGCTGTGTTGGGAAATGGCGTGGCGTGGTCAATCTGGTGCTTTGTCAGAGGCAAGCACTTCCGAGGGTCGCTACCGTACCTTGCATGCAATCTCCGGTCATACGTTGGGAGATCCAGAACTTTTTCCCGCCTGAAAGAACATGTCGAACCTTTGGTGAAGATCAATTTGGCGGCGATGGCGACGACGTTGGCCTCTTGGTCCTCCTACGACTTCGAGAAATTCCATTGCGCCATCGCAAGCTTGAAGTCTCCGATGCTCATGTTATGGCGCGGGGGTCGTCGTTGTGTTTCTAGAGCAGAAACGTTAACAAGAAGGGACACTGATAAAGGTGCCTTCGATGGTACGTACCCGAAGTAAAGCACCTGAACGGAGTGTGAAAGAGGCAATAGTAAGGTATGTGTGTGTGTGGGGTAACGATGGGCTGCAATATCCACGTCGTCTCTTGGTGCAATGTATGTTGGTCGACGTCAACCAGAACGCGTCGATGGTGCGATGTAGAAGGGGGCGTGAGGGAAGTAGATTACATTCAACATCAACATGGCAAGAACACGGTCATCAGCTGGGAGGAAGTACATTCGGCAGCGGGGGCAAGTGCACCCACAGCTCTTCCGTATTTGCCGTAACTAGACAACGGCTATCTAGTTGTTCTCCATAGCACTGTCGTAGTCCCCAAACACAGTTGTGACATCGCGCCAAGGGTATATTCAATCGGCAAAGATATCAACTTCCTCGTCGTCCTCCTCGCTTTCGCCTTCCCAATCGCTGTTCAAGAGTGCGGCCATGAACGCCGCGTCGTGCTCATTCATTTTTGGGACTGCAATAGCACTTGACTGCTTCCTCCGATCATTCGGAGGTCCACCGTGTACCGGTAGGCTCGCATAGCCCACGATAGTATCGGTGAAGCGCTCGTCGTGGCGGAAGCCGCGCCATTTGGCATAGCAACGTTGCTACTGATGTCAGTATACCGAAGTCATAGTAGTGGTTCATTTGGAACTTACAGCCGGAGTCATCCAGGAGAGCGCCTCGTCGTCGTCTTCAAGCGTAGAAGGATCGCAGTAACGCATCTTGAACGTCTGCTCGCAAGCGAACACGTACTTGGCGCGGAACATGTCTCTCACCGACTTCAGCTTGGCCTTGACGTCTTCAGTACCGATCTCGAGGTTGTAGATCTTGTCCCAAGGGATCGACTTGCCGACGTCTCCCCACATCGCGGCCGCCATACGTTCCGGGTCTTTGTCAAAGTCGCCCTGCCAAAGAGCTTCGAGCTCAACCGGAGTGAGGTCTTCGACGGCCTTGTCAGCATTCGCAGCCTGTTCCTTCCACTCGCATATGACCATGGCTACCCTAGGATAGATGAAATCGCTCATGACCTCGGCCTGGAACTCCGACTGATAGTCCCTTGTCCGCTTTCTAGCGCGAGCAAACTCATCGGACGACTTATCGCTGATACCGCAACCAGCGAGCAGAGCGATGGCGTCATCATCTGCGAGCTCATGCTTCAAGATATAGACGATCTTGGCGGCAGGCTTCAAGGTCGAGCTCAGCATCATCGGCTCTTTGCGCGGCGGCGAGGTACCAAGGAATGGCTTCAGCCAATCGGCTTCGCTTGCCCAGTCGATGCTGTTCGGCTGGAAACTGCCGTAGCTGCTTCGTGTCTTCGCGTAGTTGCCGGCGACACGGCCGCGGTTTCGCACGATGGTCTTGGTGACTTTTCCGGTGTCGATTTGATCGGAGGCCTCACCTTGCGAGGCGGCGGCGGCGGGGGGTGCATGGCGAGCTCGGACGAGCTTTGCTGCTTCGAAGATACTGTGTGCGACCATGTTGATGCGACGGTCGAAGTGGTGACAATAATATCAAGCGATGTGCGAGAACGAAGAGGAAGGGTAGTTGCAGGTCGGAGTCGATACTTTATACTACCCTAGCGCAGTGGGGCTTTCAAGACTGTGTTCAAGGTGAGAGCCAACTCGCGGTGACGCTTTTTCCCCTGCCTTCACCTCGCCCTACAGCGACTGGTCACCGCCACGTTGACCGCAATCTGCTCCTACATTGTTCGCCGAGGGCTCTTCCTCTTCTGTGAGCCGCGTTGCATGCCTGCACTCTTCCTTCTCGGCGTGTGGGTAACCGCGTCCTGGGGTAGAGGCTCACACATCTGCTCGAGAGAAGCAAACATCTCAGGCTTGAGGACCCACTCCCCCGACTCTTCGTCCCGCACATAAGGCTCTTGCAGAATCCACTCCCGCCACTTCTTCATAACCTTGACTACATGCGCTTGACTGGCTTCAAACCATTCTTCGTGCAGCTTACCACAGCCTTCACACCGTCTTCGCAGTCTACACCCCTTCAGCTCAGTGTGTATGAGCTGCTCGACACGGTGAACATGCGGCATCACCACCTGACTCTCCATACGGGAGTGATAGTCGTGCTTGCGCTTGCACTTCGTGTTCCAGCCTTTGAGCCGCGTAGCCAGATCGTTGGTGTACCCGATCTTGACGATGCCGAAATACGCCTTGTCCCAGAAGAGGTAAACATGACCCGGAGTCAGGTCTTTGGCACCCAATGGAGAAGCGGCTCTTTCGTAAAGTGCAGAGAACACGGAGAGCTCCCGGACTTTCTTTGGTTGATAAGGTGTGAAGCCCGATGAGCATGAGAAAGAGAAGCGGACAGTTGCCTCAGTGGTTGACACTCTGAACTTGGGCTTTGTTGCCCGCTTGACTTGTGTAGCTGGCTTAAATGTTATGACAGTGGTCGTGGGTCGCGCAGCATGATTTGTAGATGCTTCAAGGTGACTGATCGTGTTGACCCATCGCGTAAAAGTCGATTGATCTTGTTTCGTCATGTGTACCCTGCCTTCAAGCTTGTTGCGCAGTTGCGATATCCTGGATCCACCCTCAATCTCGTTCAACGCCGTGCCCTGATGCGTCTTGCACATGACTGACTGCACGATCGTCTTGACACGGCGTAGCATACGGCGGTAGTCTTCTTGTCTCTTGAACTTCGCTATATCCTTCACAGCGCTAACAACATCACGACGCGATTCCTGAGGCTTTGCCATGTGACTGCATCGTTGAGAGGAGCTTTTTACGAGGGACGCGGGGCAGTAGCCCGGAGCGCTGGCCAGTCTTGCGTGAAGGTCGTGTGGGACGAGTTGTTCTAGTAGCTTCGAGAACTTGCTGTCCAAAGGCGGATGGATGCGACCTTGGGGAGATGTAACGATGGTTGTCTCTTCACGAACAGCGGTACGTAGAGATGAAGCGACTGTTGTGGTAGCGGCTGTCTTGGAACGTGTTCGTGAACTGACACTAGTATCCTGCGTGAACACGAACGTGGGGTTGCTGTTGTATTTGACGGTAGCAGCCGCGACGCTTGCCTTGGAGACTGTGATGTGTTAGTCAGATGTGATCGCTATCAGCTTCAAGATGTCTTGACATACTCTCTTCAAGCACCAACGTGACGCCTCGGAACAACTTCGGTTGGAAAGGGTCATCCTGTGCCGCTGTCCCTTTTTCCTGGAAGAAGGGCTGCGGAATCGCTGGAGTTACTCCAACGCCGAAAAAAGGCTTGGGAATTGGGGTGAATAGCAGCTTTCTAGAAGAATCAGGGGGTGTTGGAGGTGTGAAAGGCGTCAGGATACTTCGTGGAGAAGCGCTGGTCGTCCGCTTAGTGGGCGTCTCGGGTAAATCCCACATGTCGTTGAACCCTGCCGGAGACGACGTAGTCGATACTGTCGATGCTGGTGACACCCAGGAGATCTTGTTAGGGTCTAGTACGGATAGCACACCGCGGCTACTCTTCTCTGAGACCGGTGTGGGTAGGAACGTAGCGCAGGGCTTCTGAGCTGTATCATACCCACACTTGGGTGTCGGCAGACCGCCTGGTTGGATGCTAAGGTCTTCAGTAGCGAATGTCATGATGATAGCTCTGAGAAGACACTGGGTGGCGTGATCGATGGGGAAATGCAAGACGTAATAGCTGAAGGGATGAGATAGATGGATGGAAAGTTGTTGCCAGCAGAAGCTGAGTCCATGCTAGTTATATCCTCAGCCTCGCGGAGCCAAGTGCATTGCCTGCGACCACCACACCTACCCATCTCGCTGAAACCTTTGGGGTACTGCGATGTCAGCCTCAGTCGTTGCAGTAGTATGATACCACAAGCGCATGGGCTGCGGCTACGTCCATCCGCGTAGACATATCGCCATGATGGGCAGGTGTAATCGCCTCCCAAACATCTACGAATGACTCGAGGACGCGATGGATTCACAACCATGAGGCTTGTGAGTTTTGAATCTTTGGTGGCTGCATGACCCGTGCCGCAGAGCCGCAGGTGGTTGCCTGGCTCAGCCTACCACAGCCACTGGGTGCGAGGGCTCATCGTTGACGATCCTCCGATGAGACTGTATCTAGAGCTCAGTCTCTTCGGCGATGAAGTCAGCTGTTGAAAGCAGATTTGGCGCCAGTGATCGAAAGACCGGGAAATGGATCAAGGACCTCGGACTGCATCCTCTCGCAATAACGTGGGTAGCATTTTGGCCCCAAGGAGAAACGATGCTTCGAAACCTCTCGTGTAATATGTCGATGAGAGAACTGTAATAATACCAGTATGCACGCGCCATCTCAAGCTCGTATCGTGTTATACGCATTCCTACCATTTGCCGCCTTTCGACCAAGACGTGGGGTTTGAAACAAACGTCGTGATCTTGCCGTGGACCGTGCTGGAGAGCGCGCCGTCGGCGAACCTCACACAGGCGATACACATCGAGATGATGCAGATTGAGCGGCATATGAAGCATCGGTGGGCATGCTGACAGATTTTCTGAAACAAAGACAGATGCAGTGAAGTCCGTGAGTACGTCGCGTTGAGTGAAAGCGAAAGCGAAGGGGATGGAGGTTTGTTGTTCTCGGGGACGCGTCGTTGGCACGTGCGGGGCCGCCACGTGGGACGGCAGCCGCCGCAGATCGGCTCTCTACAGCTAGAACCCTAGTCACCGCGCGCATCATTTGTGTCAACGCGACAATTACTGTCGTAATAATCCCCGCGAGGACCAGTCATGCTCTTGATTCAAACGAGACGAATCAACGATGAGTTTCGCTCATGGTGTATGTCTTGAGCAGTCCACGCGAGCCCAATCCTTCTCCAACATTCCCCTCCAGCAGTCCGCGGAGCAGGCACGACAACGAGAAGATACGTCATGTGCCTAGACGTATCGAAAGCCTCGTACCACATATCCCTTACCAGCCCTGTTCTGAGTAGTATTGCAGCACCTGATCTTAGACCGCCTGACCATTTGTCAGAAGCATCCAAAATTCCACTGGCTAAACTCTCGCGGCCATTGCTATCGAGTATCATGCACTGCCTCGAGCCCGACTGATTTTGAATAGATACTGGATACCACTCGCATTGGAGCGTGAGCACGTAAGCGGGATCAGTGTTTTCCTTTGAACCTAGATCGGTCCTATGAATCTGGATGAACTGAAAGCATGGATCCCTCATATTGCCCAGCGCTTTGAACCGAACCGCAAGATCTGTAGAGATCCAACTCCAGGAAGGGGTTGAGAAAACATCATTATCCGATCCAGAATCCTGCTGTTGAGTGTCCTGATCGATTGGGCAATACCACAGGAGCTCGTATCCCAAGTTCTCTATCCACATGCCCGCCGCATAGGTGTAGCCGGTATTCCTTTGGAACATGCTTGCAAGACCTGACAAGGCGGGTAGCTTGTCAGAACGGTAGGTGAGACGGCAGCGCGAATACTCCGAGACAATGATCTGCCAGTCTGACGGTGGCGAGACTGGGAACGAGGGGTTGTCATCGAGTGGCCTAACGAGCGGGTCCCTTACTTGGGGGCATTCAAAACTTTCGTAGCGATACGGAGTAGCTTTGCGCATAGCTACTCGATGATTTCCTTCCCGCGCTGTATGAGCGAGACACTCCCAAAACATCTCACCGTCGCTGTAGTACAGCAGCCTTGGCGATAAAAGACGCTCTTGAAGTGCCCATGCCCTCTTGTAAAGTGGCGCAGTCTGGAACACACTTTCCTTGGTTCTTTCGTGGTTGTTGGAGTTGATTGTACCGTGTGCCGCCGCCGCCACCAATGCGCCGTCGCGCGGAACCAGCATACCGTGATGGCAGTCCGGGGAACTGAGCGCATAAAGCGTTAGATACGAGTGTCGGTAGATGTCGCCCATTTTTGCCGCTTCTTCCGACCAGTCATCTTTGCAGTCTTGGAGTATACACAGGCTGTCTATCCAAAGGTACTGTATGCCTAGCCTCCGAGTCACTTGGACTGCATCACGGTAGAGCTCAGGAAAAGACTCCATCGGTATACCCCGGCAATGTTCTTCGAGTGTGCTAGTAGTCGTGATAAGAGGCTGCTCACCTCCCCAACAATGACTCAACGTCATGTACAGCGCTTTGCGACCATCGGAGATATGTAGGAATGGTGTGTCTGTATGTACGTCGATTACCCGCGTTGGTAGTGGTGTCCGGTCACCTTGGTAACAACTGTGGTTCATATCGCACTTTCCGAGCCACTCTTTGACCAAACCGAAACTAGATTCCGAGGACGGATCCGGGGCGATCTCACGAGCATGCAATCCGTAAATGTATGCGATATAGCCTGATGTGAGAGATTAGCGCTGCTTAAATGCTGATGCCCTTGATATGCTTGCCGTACTCTTGCCTCTTAGATGATCCAGAAATCCGTCTCCAGTCTCTGTCCGCTCAGCAAACCATAACAAGAGGGAGTGTGAAGGAAGCTGCTCAGGCCGATCAAGCGCCGGAGGGTTTTGACGATCGGCTTGACACTGTGAAAATTCCATGCATATTGCACGGCAAAGCCAGCAGCCTTTAGTACCTTCCTCTTCCAAACCTGCCAGATCATCGAAATGTCGCATCCTTGATCCTTTCGGCCATGATCTCAGGGCCGTACACTTCTCGCAGAGAACCAACCCGATTATTGGTCTGGTATAGTTATACAAGAAGGCTGTCTCATAGTCCGGCGTGAAGAACTCGATGATCAGACAGTGAATGACTCTGACAATGGTATAACAGAGTCTACAAGGAAGGAATATAATCCCTAGTTGGATGCCCACTGAGGCACACAAGATTTCAACAAAGAATGGAAGGGAATCGACAATCATTATGGTACAAGTGGTTATGTGTCAGCTATACATGGTCAAGAAGAAAAGATTCCGTCGAGTGTAGCCCTCATGATGTCGTGGAGGTACAAGCGTTTCAGTTGCTCACACAGCCCCTGAGGCAACCTCAACTAGGTTAGAAGTGGTTGAGATGATCATGCAACAATTCCAAGCTAACGAATGTGGCTGCGCCTCACCGGAAATCCTACTGAGGCGCAGCCCGCATGATCTCTGATTGATCGGAGCGCAATACAGCATGACACGATAAAGCTCGCGAGCATCAGCTCGACTTTCCGGTACCGCGATACAGCCTTTGTTAACCTCGGGAAACTGCATACTGAGCTTCGCTTACACTGAAGAATTTGTTGAAGAGCGACGGTCATCTCCCACCCTCAATGCCGGTCTTTTTCACAGCATTGAAAAACTACGTGCGCGATTTCTATTCGCGATGGCGATACGATATTTACTTGCACAATCTCATGCTCGGAGCTATTGCAATAACAGTCCTCTTCACAGCCGGTGGTAGGAAGCATCCCTCACAGTATGATAAGAGGGTATTCTAGTGTGTTAACATGCAACAGGACTAGCAATCGATCGATCTATCGATAGAAGGAGCTTTGGCGGATGGGACGATCACCCAAACTCGGAGCGATGCTATAAGCAGGAACGTATAGCAACGCTGCTAGCGTTCTGGCTCGGTGTGCTTGGTATAGACCAATGGTATGCGCGTCACTGGATCCTGGCTGTGTTCAAGACTGCTACTCTGGGTGGTTTGGGTTTATGGGCAGTCGTTGATATAAACTTGTGGATTATTGGCGGGGTCTATGGTACTCCAGGGTGTCCAGGCGGTAGCAAGAAAGAATGGCTTTACTGAGAGAGCTTGTACACCATGTAGTGTAGTACTTCGCTGCGATAAATCGGAGTTTACTTGATCGGGTAGGTACCCGGGTACCTCCCTAGGTAGGTACGTACATAGCTGGTCATCGCGAATTCTGGAGTGCACACTTCCTTACTGCTGACGTTCACCCCTGTTACGCGATCCTTCCCAATATTATATTGCTCTTGTCGGCTAGCATTGGGTGCCTGAGTGTGAGAACTTGGTCGAGGGCGAAGTTGATGGGTTTCAGCAGATGCGCGTGCGCCAAAAGCGGGGCTGTCGGTGAGCTAATTAGGTATGACGGCTGATTGCCCTTCCCCCCCTAAATTGTGGCGCCAAGTTCCTCGAAAACCTTCCAGCTTCTCCAAATATCTCTTCAAGGAACACTTCATCGCTGCATCGTGCGCAATTAATCTTAAAGTGATTTGCGATATGGCCACTTGCTTGCAGAAACAACTTCGCAAAGTTACGCAACTCAGGCAGCCGCTGACGTACGCAGCATGTCAAAAGCTATTGCATGCTACCCTGTCCTCCTAATACCAGTGAACGGTACTCGAGAGACGAACATTGTTCTATGCAACGCCCGTTCGCAACTGGATCTAAACGATGCGTATTTCGAATAACGAGTTGTCGATGATTTCTGACGAGCCCATCGTTGATCTCTTAGGGTAGGGCAGGTTCTACGAACCCGACATCACTCTCCGGAATCTAAAATCCCTTCAACCACTTCATACGCCTCCTTGACCACAGCCCTAGTCTCTTCGTCCAACCTATCCTCATCCGTGCTCAGATCCCACAGCCTCTTCTCCCACAACCCCCACCGCTCTGGTGTCAATCCGTCATCCTTCGGCCACAGTTCTGACACGTCATCGTCCAACGCCGCTGCGAAATGCTCTCGCAGCTCTTTGTGATCTTCATTCCACAGCGCCCAGCCTCCGTCCCGTAGCCATATCGCCGCGACCCGTACGTCCAGAGCCCGTACTTGCTCGAGTGGTATGCTGTGCGTGTTGGATTCAAGCTCCGGAGGTGCTTCGTGTACTCGTTCGAGTGCGTATCGACACGCGTAAAACACCGTCATAGGATAGCCCAGACCTGTCTGTCGGCCATGTTTCATCAGTGTCGCTGAGAAGATGCACATGCGGAGGTATAGCTGGTCGGGTCTAATCCTCATCGTGCTGCCAAATGGATCTTCTTCGGTGCCTGGATCGCGTATACCATTCCAGTTGCGTCGTCCTAGGAGGATAGAATGCGCATCTCCCCAGTACATATCAAAGCCAGGTAACTCCGACCAGTGTAGTTGGCCATCGCGCTTAGCTTTATCACACAACCGTAAAACTTTGGGCTTCGAGGGCGGTTGCGCGCGAATGGCGTCCAGTAGAGCAAGATGAGAGTCGTATGCAGGCGAACACGACACGACGTTGATAAAGAAGGCGTCCCAGAGTTCCCAGATCGCTTGATTGGCATCGTGGCTTGCGGTGATAGCGTCGATGATTTTTTCCACTGAATAACCGAAGAGCAAAGGGTAGCCTCTTGATGTCAGAGCTTCTTGAATAAGAGATGAGAAGCGGTTTGGCGGGGTAGTGCCTGGGATGTCGAGGATGCTCGTCATGCTGGACGGAGTGCAAACTGCAAGCTGAATAAATAGAAAGTAGATTCGCGATGCTGGGTATCTTATCCCTTCAAATGTCGGCCTTGAAGCGATTGCTTAATGCGAAAAAGGCATCAGGCGATATTTTCGTGTATCATAGCATTTCCAAGGTCGGACCCTCAGGCAACTGCAGGCACGTGACTCGCTGGACCATGGTCGAGCTGTCCGATACCGCTTCGATGCGGAAGGTGGCGGGTAGAGATCAAGATCTCGAAATTCCAGAAAAGCTCACAGGGAAGTCGCGAAGGCTGACAGTTGATGGAATACCTAAGTGCCTACTGGTCCGTCTGCGAGTGCTTACTACGCCCGATCATTCCAGTGCTGTCTTAGCGGGTTGCCCGTACCCCACGCGTGTCGTAACCTCTGAGGTCATGCCAATACCGCGGTATAACACCTGAATGTCCCCCAAATATTGAACGATGATAAGGTTTGGTTGATGTGCATATGATGATGACTGAAGTCCTTCCTTATCAAAGCCAAGAATCTCGGACTGACACAAAAACCTATCGAAGGATGATACTAAGGTACATGAGGAGGTAAATATGGGCTCTTATGTTGCATTATGAAATCCATAGCAAGTCAGATCTTGATGGGTGTCAGACGATGGTCACATTCTTGTACGCCCGTTGCCCGGCTTGACAAAGCAACCACTCAACCATCGACGGCATCAAGCACCTCATCGATTATAGTTCCCACCAACAGTCTTTCGAGCAAGCTAAGTTTCTCACATCAGACGAAACGACGGTGTTCTCCGTCAAATTGTCGACCAGCGCATGTATAAAGAGCGGCGCAATCTTCCATTTCATGTAGCACACAACCACCGAGTACAACTACAACAGTCCCTTACCCCATACTTATACTATCAATTATGCAGCTACAAGCCCTTCTACTCACCATCCTTATCACTCTGGCAGCCGCCGCTCCGGTCGCAGAGCCTCAACGCGTCAACCCTGGCGGCGGCTGCCGTCTAGCTGTCCGAGACGCAGAGCCTCAACGCGTCAACCCTGGCGGCGGCTGCCGTCTAGCTGTACGAGACGCAGATCCCGGGAAGAAATTCGGTGGAGGCCGCGATCTAGTCTCTCGGGATGCTAATCCACAAGTCCGCTGGAAGGATGGCGGCCGTCCTCCAGCCGCTCGAAATGCTGAGCCTGGAAGGGTAGGCCCAGGGGGACACAGTGGCGGATCGGGAGTTAAGGAGAGAGATGCTGATCTACTTGGAGTCGCTGAGCCCCGTGGAGTTCGGGGCGGAAGACCTGGCAGCAACGGTCGCTAGACGCGCGATGTCGCGTTCCAAGTAAGCAATAGCTGAGTACATTGCTATCGTTGCAGGCAAAAAAGGCTAACAATTTGTCAAGGAAGGAAAGAAACTTCTATGGGAGGGCTATAGTTGGAGCTGACAAGACTGAGCTCGGATGTGAGCTCCGAGAGACGGCCGGTTGGAATTGAGTAAGTGGTCTGGGGAAGACCAAGATGATTGCCTTGGGCAAAGACACTGTCGCTACATTAGCTACGACTAGCTCAATCAGAACATGATACAAAGTGCGTATGACACCACATTTGAAGCGTGCAGCTGTGAGATGCTCGGAATGCGTCAGTGACTAAACCCTTTCCCTCTCAGCCTCCTCCAGCTCTACCGTCCACAAGTGAAACTTCGACCTCGCTCTAATCCTCGGACCAAACCGAAAGAACAGCCACGGCACAGGCGCCATAACCAAAGCAACAAACCCCAGCGTACTGCTAGCCCACGGCGTCCCCATCTTAACATACATCTGCCGCGCGAACAGTGGGAAACCAGCCGTAAACAAAGACCGCATGACGGCATTAGCAGCCAGTGCGCTTGCTGAGAAACGCCCGTAGCAGTCCGTCAGATATGCGTTGGTGCCCAGGAACAGCGTGACAAAGCCGATGCCAAAGGGTATGCCAGAAAGGATGCATACGATCCAATGTGTTGGCGGATTCGCCGTCCATCCGAACCAGAAGAGCGCCACGGGGATGAACCACGCTATGATGATGAGATGAGGAAGTCGTGCTTCTGGCTTTGGTCCTCCAAGATTCTTGACCCATTTGCCATGGATGTCGTTAATCCATGGTGAACTCGCCGTTGCGATCGCCATGCCGAGTCCGATGCCCAGGAAGGACAGGCCTGCGGTGCCCTCACTCCAATGACGCGTCTGCCGGAAGACTACTGGGTAGGCGGTGAAGTCAAGGTACAGGATACCCCAGACGAATGCTGAGTAAAGGCCGAGGACGAATAAGATGGGCTCCGTGAAGAGCATGAGCCATGGTCGGGTTAGATTGGTGGAGTATTGCTCCTTGAAAGATTGCAGTGGGGGCTTCATGCCGGCCTTTGCCATCTTACGTTCGAGCAACGTTTTCGTGTATGTCTCGGGAAGGAAGAAGAGCATGGCGGTGTATACGGCTACGGCAATGATGGTCACAACCCAATAGAGCCATCTCCAATTTAGATGCTGCGAGATGAAACCTCCTGCCACCGGCCCGAGGACTGGACCGAGGGAACTGCCCGTCGTGAACAGTGCAAATGGCACCGAACGATGGCTTTGGGGCCAGATGTCTGCTAAGCATCCGCCGCTATTGGTCACAACGGGTGATCCAAAGAAGCCGCTGAAGAACCGAAATGTCAGTAGAGCGGCAAGGCTAGGCGATAGCGCACAGCCAATATTGAAGCAGAAGAAGAGAAGCATGGTAATGCGGAAAACGATCTCTCTTCCCAGTGCTTCTGAGAGCGGCGCGAACAACATTGGGCCAGAGGCAAAGCCGACCAGGAATGTCGTTACTCCTAACGTTGCAATGGTCGGTGAACATGCGAATTTTTTGGTGACGCCAGGGATTGCCGCGGCGTGGATACTTGAGCAGAAGGTGATATTCGCCGTCATGAAGACGATCACCATTGTCGCCGTCCATTTCTTTCGGGCGGGCCAGTTGAACGGGTGCTCCTCAGGGTTGAGCTTGATCTGGTAGGAGCCGTCTTGCATGACTTTATCGTTGAGCACTGCCTTCTCTTCTGATCCATGCTTGACGGAGGGAGAGATGAGATCTTCGGGGTCTTGGATAATCGTGCCACCTCGATACATGGCGGCCGACAAATAATGAGGAAAAAGGGTGTGTTGTGATGAGAGCAAGACTTAGCTACAGTCTAATATAGCTTTAATTATGGTCAGAGGTCACGAATATGACGCTGCTGGAACGTAGCAGACACACGAGCTACGAACAGTCGAGGCATCTGCGGACGTGCCAAGCTCAGTATACAGTGACTCATGTTGACCGTGGCTTGTATTGCTTGCCGCTAGGAGAGTGCGCCACTGATGAAGATGGGGCGAGCATAATAAAGGCACCAGGACCCTGCATGTTGTGTAGGCGGTCAAGCGTGCCGCATGTGAATCCTACGAGAACTTTAATCTGAATGCTTCAGCTAACGATGGACCAGGTAGCTTCGATGTAAGGTTTCCGGCGACTGGCGTGTAATCCGAACATGCGATGCACCAACGCTGCAATGGCCGTATGAATTGTGCTTGTCCAGATGACGAAGGATGCGGCGAGGGACTATTCATGCCCAGACCCGCGTCAGGTCCTGAAGCTCCAATTACGGGCGCTAACGTGCCCCGTGGGGTAGCTGTGGAGAGCGGTATGCAGAACAAAACAGAAGTCGACTTTAGGTATTGGGACAACACGTACGACTCCATTTCCGACGTGCGCGCCCTTCTGTGCCTCGGGAAATCGCCAAGGGCTGAGTCTAGAACGGCCTTTGGCTAAGCGATCTGTACGATACCAAATACGTACATGAACATTGGTGGAAACTCTGCTGTGTCAAGGTTGTCAACAACGCCCTGCGACAGTCATGACAGCCTCGTCTGATCCTTCATGGACATGAAGACAAGTAAGGCGCAGGGCGTAAAGTCGGACAGCCAACTGATGTGGAAGGATCAGCTGCGTCTAATAAGGCAGCATAACTGACTATTCCATTGCTGCTAAAGACGCGGTGGAGCATCCTCGAGTTCATACTGCGATCGCAAAGATGTTCCCCTCTAAGAATTAGTTTACTAATAAATAACTATAAAAAAATTATATAATAAATTAAATATAGTTTTATAAATAACTTTATAAAGTACTATTAAATAAAAAGTACTTTATTATTATATTTTAGATACTATATAGTAGTAAGTAGCTATACTTATACTACTATTTATACTACCTAAATTAATACGTAGTTACTTTATTACTATACTAAAAAGATATTTTAAGTAGCTATAATTATTTACTAGTATTTATAAATAAATATACTAAAAAATCTTATAATAATTACTTTTATAGATAGCTCTATAGCTTTAATTTCTTAATTATCTAATATTTAGTAGATAGCTTAGAACGTAAACTAGCTTATTATATAAACGCCTACTATATAGCTATATTAGATTCTCTTTATACTATATCTTACGTATAGCTACTAATAGTTTTATTACTATTATATAGTTTTATATTTAACCTAAAGATATAATCTTATATAACTCTACTTAGCTTATTCTTACTTAAGACTACGTAAGATAGTAGTTAAAATATATAAGCTTATTAATAAGTAAGATATAAGATATAACTTCTAATAGCTAAGATATAAAAGAAATAAGCTTATCTAATTAGATAGTAATCTACCTATAAGCTAACGTATATAAAATAGTTCTAATAGATATAATATTATATATATTTTATTTTACGCTAGATATAAATATACTATTATACTTTTAATATACTTATATTCTTTATAGCGTAGCGTAGTCTATAATATTACTTTAACTAGACTTCTTTAGCTATATACTATTAATATAAATAAAGCTATTTTCTATTTCTTTATATATTACTATAGAATTTTAAAAATTAGAGTTTCTATTTACTTAGCTAAATATAAGTATAATACTAGTAGACTAGTAGTTAATAAAGTATTTAATCTACTAAATAACTAAGCTTTTAAAATAATATACTACTATAATATTAAATCTCTATATTAGCTAAGATATAAATCTAAGAGGTAATTATTAAAAAGAAATCTAAATTTAATAAATAGTATATATATAAGCTACTAAATAATAAAGCTTTATAGTTAATATACTTTTATAATAAGAACTTATTATACTAGTTAAAGTTTAAATTTAAAACTTAGTTATTAATATAAAATATAAACTAGCTAATTACTAAATATATAGCTTACTTTATAATAAAGCTTTATATATTATATCTTTTTATAATAGTATAGTTTTATATTAGTAAAGATATAAACTAAAATACTAGTTATTAATAAAAGACTTAAGCTATCTAATTACTTAATATTAAATAAACTAAATAATTAAGCTTTAGAAAAAAAAAGTTCTTAAAATAGTAAACTTTTATATTAGCTAAAATATAAGTATTTAAACTAGCTATTTATAAAAAATCTTAAATAGCTAACTTTTAGATATATAATTTACTAAGTAATAAAGCTTTATAAATAATATATACTTATAATAATAAACTTTTATATTAAATAAAAGCTAAATATAAAATCTAGTTATTTATAAAGAATTTAAGCTAGCTAATAACTAAGTATATAATAAAAAAAAAAGTAAAGCTTTAAATATAAAATATCTCTATTATAGTAAATTATTATAGTAGCTATAATATAAATCTAAAAACTAGTAATTTAAAAGAAATTTAAGATAGAAATTTACTAAATATAGAAAATATAAGATAAAAATAGTTTAGAAATATTATATTTTTAGAATAATTAGTTTTTAAACTAACTAAAGTATATATTAAAAAACTTATTATTAATATAAAATTTAAATTTAAGAAGTACTAAGTATATAATTAACTAATTAAAAAAGCTTTATATATAAGTTATTTCTAGAAAAGTATACTTTTATACTAGCTAAAATATAAATTAAAAAACTAGTTATTTATTTAAAATATAAGTTAGTAAATTACTAAACTAAAAGTTTACTATATAAAAAAAGTTTATAAGTAATATATTACTATAGTAGTAAACTATTATATTAGCTAAAGTATAACTTCTAAAACTAGTTATTAATAAGAAATCTAACTTTATAAATTATAACACTAATATTTTACTTTAAAAATTAAGTTTATAAGTAGTATATTTCTATAGTAGTAAGTTTTTATATTAGCTAAAGTAAAAATATTAAGTTTAGCTATTTTAAAAAAATCTAAGTTAGTAAACTACTAAGCTAATAGTTTAGTAAATTATTTATATTTATAAATAATATATTACTTTTATAGTAAATTTTTATAATAGCTAAAGTAGAAATTTAATATTTAGTTATATTAGAAATATCTAAGTTAGTAAACTACTAAGCTAATAATTTAGTAAACTACTAAAGTTTAGAAATAGTATATTACTATAATAATAAAGGTCTATAATAGCTAAAATAGAAATTTTTAGTTTAGTTATATTTAAAATATCTAAGCTAGTAAACTACTAAGCTAATAATCTAGTTAATAGTAATAAATTATTAATAGTATATTACTATAGTATAAAGCTTTTATAATAGCTAAAGTAAAAATTTAAAATTTAGTTATTTATAAAAAATTAAAATTAATAAATTATTATACTAATAATTTAGTAAATAGATAAAATCTATAAGTAGTATATTACTATTATAGTAAATCTTAATATTAGCTATAGTAAAAATTTAAAGTTTTATTATTTTTAAAAAGATTAAGTTAGTAAATTTTTAAGTTAATAAATTAGTAAATAGTAAAAGTTTATAAGTAGTATATTACTAAAGTAGTAAATTCTTATTAAAAGTTAAGTTAAAATTAAGATTTAAGTTATTTATACAAAATTTAAATTAGTATATTATTTAGCTAATAATTTAGAAAATAGTTAAAGTTTATAAGTAGTATATTACTATTATAGTAAATCTCTATATAAGCTAAAGTAAAAATATAAAAACTACTTATATAAAGAAATACTTAGTTAATAAATTACTAAGCTAGTAATTTACTATATTAGTACACTTTAAAACTAATTTACTTTTATAGTAGTAAATCTTTATTTTAGCTTTTAAATAAATTAAATAACTTTTATTTAATAAAAAATCTAAATTAGAAAATTATTAAGCTAAGATTTTATTTAATAAGTAGACTTTATATTTAGTTTATTTCTATAATAGTAAATCTCTAGATTAGCTAGTGCGTAAATCTAGAAACTTATCTTCCGCGAGAGATCCAAGTTGGCAAATTGCCAGGCTGACAATTTGCCGCATCCGCTGTTGTGTGTTTTTGCCAAAAAGCAGAAACCATCCTTGTCAAATTATCCCACCGGGCGATTCAACAATCGTGAGAGTACAGTGGCTGTCAAGATAAGAGCGTTGCCAGACAGTGACGTCTTTTTTCCTTTTGGGGAGAGGGACCGGAGGGTGAAAGACGATGCGCCTCGCGTCTCTAGGCTATCGCGAAGCGCGTGCAGCTTCAACTACTGAACCTGTGAGCAAAGACAAAGGTATCCCTGCTGTATACGATTGCGCGACGGCAGCCTATTTGAGATGTGTGATCTGGTAGACATCACGTTGCTTAAGAGTGCAAATCGCCAACCACCAGCAATACAACGACGCGATGAAGTAAACAATACGATTAATATCTATCAAGAACTACATCTACGTCGCAGTACCATTCCCCACCACCGTCCCATTCACACCCCCACTACTAAAGTACGCGCAATGAATCAAATACCTCGACGTCTCCGCACTAAACCCCTCCAACGCAACAGCATCAATCTTGCTCAACGAAAAAGCGCCATTATTCATCTTCGTGTAATCGCTCAGCGGGATCCTCAGCACCACCGGACTGCCGTTCATACTGCCATACGCCGCCGTCGCAACACTAAGACGCTGTATCGCCGTCTGGCCATCACAGCCAAACCCGCCGCTCTGCAACTGCACGTTGAAGCTCGCGCCCGCGCTTGCCGTGACGTTGAGAACGAGGTATTGGGACGCGGAGACGTCGGCGCAGTTCTGGAGCGAGTACCAGTATGAGCCTGATACACTGGGTTGGAGGACTAAAGCGCCGTCAGTGACGACGGGTGCGACTTCCATGGTGCCGTCGTCGCTTTGGACGTAGCCGTGGTTGTTGCGATTTGCGACGCCGGGTGTGCAGTAGTTCAGCCATGCGTCGTCGGGGCAGTTGCATGTTTGAAGGGAGGGCGTGGCTGCGACGTTGATCAGACTGATACATCCGACTTTGACGTCGACGTCGGAGGGGTTGAACGCTGAGAGCGCGACACTGTCCAGCCTGCTGGTGTTCATGCCGGAGAAGTCGGCAAAGGGGATCTGTGCGACTTGGTATGCGTCGGCGCTGGTGAATGTGACGAAGGAGGTTATGGGGACGGAGGAGGGGGGCGAGAGTGTGGTGCATTCCTCGTCTGTCTTCCAGCGCATCGTGACGCGGAATGTGGTGCCTGCGGGAGCGGCGACGGAGAGCTGGATGCCCGTTGCGTTTAGCGTGTTCGCGTTGTAGCATCCGCTGTTGTCGAATTGGGAGTACCAGTATGAGCCGCTTGTAGAACCCAAGACGAGCGAGCCGTCGCTGTCGACAGAGTATGAAGCGAGAGATCCTTCGTCGGTCATCTGGCCGAGCAGTCGGTTGACGCGCGGGACTTCGGGCACGAATGTGCAAGTGTTCAGAATGGTACCTGAGCAGAGCGCGCAACCGGGGCTATCCGCCGGTCCTGTGAAGACCAGGGAGTGGATGCGATACATCGATCCAGGGGAATTGAAGTTCGTCATAACGAACGACTGAAGGTATTCCTGGTTGAAGGTAGCTGGGAAGCGAGAGAATGGAATCGTAAGCTGTGTCGACGCGGCGTTGAATGTGATAGGAACATAAGACGTGACTACATTGGTACCGCAACCATCGGTTCCGTATCTGAAACCGATATTGGCGGTCGCGTCTTGCGGGCCTGAGACAGTGAGGATTATCGCGTCGTAAGAGCTGTTCACCGCTCTGCATTCGGAAGGCTTTGCGAGCAGTGAGTAGAAGTAGGATGTCGTGTCTTTGGGTACAAGGTCGACGTATCCGCGGCTAGTCTGCTTGTAGGATTGCATCGTTCGGTCGTCGGAGATAGCCGCACCCAAAGCGTTGGTCTGCGTCTTGAACTCATTTGGGTCACAGAAGTTCAGCACAACAAAGCCAGTCGGGGCTGGGCAACGTGGGCCGGCGCCGATTGTAGAAGGTCCGCCAAGAAGAGAGATCCATCTCATGGTGAAGTTGCTGGCAGATGAACCGCCGTTGGGCGTGAAGTTACGTAGTGTAATGCGGCTGACGGAGTCGGTGTTGATACCCGAGAATGCCGTGAGTGGAATGGTGATGTTGGAGAAGTTATCCTGGCCTAAGGTGGCGTAAGACCTCGTATTGACAGTGGTAGTCTTGCCATCGCCAGAGCTAATCACCACATCGAAAGAGCCGCCAGGTGGACCGCGCGCGTTCAAAGAGACACCAGTGTAAGCAGTAGCGTTCAAGGTAGCTCCATCGACCATGGTATCCGTGTAGAAGAATGAGTCTGAGCTCGACGGCAGCAACTGCATTCTTCCCAGCTCGGAAAGCTTCGCGAAAGTCATCGAGTTGTTGTAGTCGGTCTGACCAAAGATGTTGTTGATACCAGTGATCCACCGATCAACATTCTGGAATGACTCGATCGCTAGGCCTGGGGTACGGTCCTCTCCTGGTGCTGTTACACATCGCTTCTGGATCTTGAGGTTGTCGATGTAGATGGGTGTCTGTGCTGGCGAGATGTTTCCGATGCGTATTCCGCGGACATGCTTCATCTCTTGTCCCTTGAAGTCGGCTAACGGAATGGTGACAGTATGGTTCGAGCCATCGGCAGGGGCGTATCTGGTAACGTCCAAGTATGTTGCACTTGGCTGCTCGAAGTTGCATCCAGTGTCGTACGAAACGAGCTGCACGTAGAAGGTACTTCCTTGAGGAGCGACCATATCGAAGTACAAATGAGTGTAGACGGTGGCGTCGAAACAGAAGCGCGAGATCTCAGTGTAGTACGAGTTGACGCCACTGTTCGTGGTCGCGGTAAGCTGCAAGGTACCATCGACGTTGTTCGACGAAAGACCAGTAGCAGCGGTCTGCAACAAGAGCAGATTGACGTTGTTGCTGCCAAAGTAGAGTTCGAGGAAGTCGTCAATCATGACATCCCATGCTATGCACTCCGTATCTCCAATCGGCTTTGGCGTAAAGTCAGGGCATGTAGAGGCGGTTGCGTTGCTGGCCCCGACAGCGAAATTGAGGGTGTAAAGTCCCTTCGCCGTGTTTCGCAGTACGACCGCGTTCGTGGTCTTGTCGTAGGAGGGTTGCTGGCAGACCGAGAGAGAGCCTGAGGCAGACTGTATAGCGTAGTTTCGTGGGACCTGCAGGGTAAGTCCTTCCGTACGGCCGTCCAAGCGGACTGTCATCACCGCAGATGAGTTGTCCGCTGCTGTGATGTCGACAACGGCGCGGTCTCGGTTGGTCCACCAGTTGGCCATGCCCGTCTGGTTGAAGAACACTGCATAAGGACGCACCCTATCGTGGAGAGCGCGCTGGATCTGAATCTTATCGAAAAGGGCGTCGGAAGGATGAATCAAGATGTTGTAGTGCCCGCCATACCGTGCCATCTTCTCAATGTACTTGATCTGGTTCGCAAAGTCTGAGCCCGGGAAGTCCGCGCTGCTCATATTGCCGTCACCATCAGACCACTGGAGTGGAAACTCGTAGTAAGGAAGCTCCTGGAACGACTCGCGGTTATGCGTGACCTGGAAAGGAAGGTGGGTGAGATGAGAGTTGCCTGCGCATGACGAGCCACCAATGATGCCGTTGGCGACGCAATGCGTGGCTTGGTATTTACTCCACGCAAGATTACCAGGACGGTAGGTCGTCATGTTGTAGCCTGTCTTGAACTCATCGTGGAGTATGTGTCGGATCAACCAAGCACTCACACGGACCTCTCCAGATGCGGAAGCACCTGATGTGTAGAAAGAGAGTCCACTGGTACCTCCCTTAGTGCAGACCTCTCCATTCGTGGGTGTGCCATCAGCATTGGGTCCGCACTGGTGAATGACCGGGTAATAACCGGCATCAGTTCCTTCGATGAACCGTTCCTGAAGCGTGCCGTAGTCGAAGCCCGCCGCATTGGGCGAGTGACTGACAGTGTGGCTACCAAAGTCGATAAACGGGTTTCCATCTGGGGCCGTTCGGAACCCACTGATCTGGTAGATGTAAGGGACGCCATACTGGAAGTACGCGGTCTCGTAAGCATCGGTGATGTACTTGGTATGAAGGTTCAAGTTGCCCGCGGCACCTCGATCTTGTGCAGCAGCCGCAATACCCTGGCCGTGTGGATAAGAGACGTAGGTGTCGATGTCCCAGGTAGTAGTGAAAGCGAGTCCTTTGTTGTACGGAACAGACCACAGGCTTACGAAATGAGGACTGGTGGTGACAATGTTCTTGATGACGCGGGTTCCAATGTCATATCCAGGGTAGTAGTGTCCGTCGTACCATGGTGAATATCCGCCGGCTTCGGCTTGGGCCTGAATATACAGGTATCCCAGGTCCATACCGAAGCTGTATACGTATCCACTGGCGCCCGACGGCTGGTGCTTGACGATTGCTGCGCTTGTAGCGGATGTATCTGCGCTGTCGACACCATCATTACGGACCAAGTATTTGCCGAGCGTTTGAGAGCCGTTAATAGGTGTATAGCCAACATTGATCAGGCCAGTCTCGGTGTAGTTCTCAAAGAATGGCATGTTGACATCGTAGTACTCGGTAAAGTCGAAACCTTGGAGAGCTTGCGTCGGTGTCTCAGAATTCGTCAACTGCAGGACGGATCTGGCACCGCTCGTGTCTACGGTGGACGCAGAAACACCAGCCAGAGCCTGAAGAGCGGTAGGTACTTGGTTCATGAAGATGAGCCTTCCACCCTTCGCCACGAAGGAGGTCAAGGTCGTGACATCCGCAGAGCTCGGGCTGTAGCTCACGCTCGGAGAGGTGTAGATGAGTAGATTCCGGCATTGTGACGAGATGTTGAGCGACTGGATGACCTTGACTTGCAAACCGACTGTTTTGAGAGATAGTGCCAATGGAAGCCTGGATTGGTGTTAACTATTGTATATGCGTGTGTCTGGTGAGACGGGATTTACCAATTGGGGTCTGCTTTATAGCTCGGTAGAAAGATGTTCAACCCAGAGTCCGGTCCAGCTGCATGTCTATCAATGTCAAGTTAGTAAAGAGACACTATACCATGCGTTTGATCTTCTTACCTTGATTGCGATGGTACAGTGGCTGGCTGGCTATCTTCACCCAAATCTGGACTCGCACCCCCAGGCTGCGTGAGCTTGTAAATATCCGGTGAGCTGAAAGCCTGACATATCTGCAGTATAGCAAACAACGGCAGAAGAAAGAATGAACGCATACTTGATGCTTCCCTTGGAAAGAGAGGGGTAAAAGTTCTTAGAAGAACGTAACGAAGAACAGAAAGAGCAGAACCCGACCTTTTGGTCAACTTCCCAAGAGTATAAACCCACTAGAAGCACGGGAGAAATCGCCTTATCCGAGCCCGAATACCCAAATTGCTAGCCATGCTGGTCTAAGGCCGCAAACTTCATCAGGGCGCGAAATCTGGGAGAAATTCGTCAACCTATCCACTTAGGGTCGTTCTAGCAGGGCACCAACAGGCGACTACGGCACCATGATCGCCGGTACCTGCGCTATTAGCATGCATCTAGGGTAGGAACTCGTGTTCATTGAGTTTGGCGTGGGCCCCGAAGTCCGCACAGACGCTGCATCTCCATAAATAACGAGTTCTTCTTGTAGGCCGAGGCGCCGGTTTCAGATTTGGCAGCGGGAGCGACGATGATGCGTCGAGGCGTCATGGCGAAGAGGCGAACACGATTGGTTTGGTCGTGATTGAGATACCCTTAGTGAAGAAAAGGAGAGGGCTGGGTAGAGAGTATTGACTGCCTGAGTAGCGCTTACTAGCACCGATGCGTACTTACGTCATTTTGGAACCTTCGCGCCCGAAAAAGGAAGTAACAGGCCTGGTTCCTGCTACATGTCCATACGAACAAATCTCGAGATACGAGGTAGTTGCACTCGCTGCATTGCCACAGTCTAGCTGGAAGTCGAGAAGCTATGTCGAGGATGAAACGAGGGTACCGCTTCGGCTCAGCCGGCTTCCCGTTTTTTCACGGGGGTCCAGGCCCGTGGATACGACCGGGACTTTGGAAGCTGCGCAGAAGACAATGTCTCGAACGCAATCCGGCGGCATTCCCGCGTGGGTACTCATCAGTCATTATTGCTGGCAGGCCGGGTCGTCGTCCCAGGTCTGCATGCTTTTCGGTACCTACCTAGGTACCTGCCAGGGTACCCGTCGACCGAAGAAGTCGAGTCAAATATGTCAGGCAGCGAACTCAATGTCAAATCACTACCCAAACAATATACAACCTTTGATTTTGAGAAAAGTCAACATTAAGGTGTTCACGTCAGCACCAAACCTTGAAAGGTTATGTGCGGATGATTCTACACGTGACTCCTGCCAATGCCAAGCCGCCAACCGCCCTGCCTCGCGTGCCCGTCGCGTGTCCCGCTGTAACATCCTGCCGACCCAGCAGTCGATACAACCCCACCACCGCATTGCAGTAGCCATGTGGTACTGCAGCGTCGTCCCAATTGTTCGATTTTATTGACTGGCACGCACACTACGAACCTCAATCGCTCCTTCCTGATGTATCGAAAGTGCAACGCGCATACCTGCACCTAGCCACGACCAAACCGATGACGAACCTATCGGTCCTCCCAGCCACCAACGCCTTGCTTCGAAAGCATGAGACGTGCGCACGCGCATTATACACTGTAGACCAAGGCGATGGAGTACACACGGGTTGTATGGATTGGAACGATACTTGCCGGTGCTGCACGCGCTCCAGAGCTGGATGCCGAAGCACCAGATTGCTCCGTATCCTGCTTCGTGCCCTGCGTACTACGTAGCTGAGTCATTATACTTTCTATGTTCGGAGCCTAGGTACATGCTCGGATCCTTAGAGACGCCGACTCAATCCTCAGATCCTGATGCTAACGTAGATCTGCCGATGCGCGCTCGTGAAAGTATCTCCTCGGTGGAACGCAAGGTCACTAGCCCGACGAACCCTCTTCCTGACGATTACTATACAAAGAGCATTACATTACTACACTTACTACACTAACGCGCCTACGGCTTACTCAACTGCTCCTTCCTAAAAAACTTAAAGAACCCCAACGGAACCACCAACTGCGCCGCCAACCCAATCCAGAACCACGGCTTCCCCAACCCCGCCACCACTCCGGCTGAGAAATCCGGAAAAACATCCCCAGGCCCATTCGCATTGGGAGCCGTCGCCTTCGCCAGCATCGTAACGAGCGTACCGAGAATCTGGGCTAGGACAAGTGACACGGCGATGTGGATCCTAGTCAAGGTCTGCAGGAGCATCATACCAAACCCAACACCCTGAATCGCGTCGAGAAGCCCAAGCCAGAGCCACAGACTGCGACCGGCGAGCGCGCCGGCAACGGGACCGCCCGGCATCCAGGGGACCCAGTTGCCGATGCCGGAGACGCCCCAGAGCATTTGGGCCCAGCGGGGTGCGCCGAGGCCGATGGCGAAGATGGGGAGGAACCAGGAGTGGCTGCCGCTTAGCTTGGCGAAGAGGAAGAGGAAGGCGGCCCAGATTACAACGAAGAAGGCCAGGACGAGTAGGCCGATCGCCCACTGTGGTGCTGCGTGGGAAGACCAGAGGTATGCCCAGCTGCGTCCGTAGGGTGTGCTCAGGAAATAGTTTTGCAGGATGATCATGACGAAGAACCAGCCTACGAGCTTTCGTCGGAGGAGTGTTTTGTAGAAGGAGGGGATTTTGCCTGGGGACTGGTGGTAGTATGATGGTAGGGATGTGATGAGGAGAGCTCCGATGGTGAACATCAAACCGGCTATTGGAAGCGTGATCATTGCGGCCTTGGGCGAAGAGGTAAGCGCATTGCTCGCGTCCGAATTTGCGAGCGTGCTTCCCCAGTAGAAGAGTGCTGTGATGTAGAGTTGCTGCGTTCCCTGGATCATGCAAGCGCGGAAGATCCAGGATTTGATCGGCGCACCACCTAGATACGTCAGCACGAACAATACTTGTCGAGAAGAGAATTTAGAGCTTACCTTCATCACCAAAATTCAGCGCGAAAAATATCGACCCACTAGCCGAAGCAGAAACATACAGCCCAGTCGCAACATTCTGCACCCAATCCCTCGCCACTCCAAACTCCGCGAACGGTGCAACACCCACAAACAAGAAAGCAGCACCATAGACCGCGAAAGGCGTGGAGAGGACGAATTTGGAAGGCAGCGTACGGAACATGACCCACCAGACACACGACATGACGATGAAGATCGCACCAACAACATACAGTTTCTCCGGACCCTGGCCCTGAGGACCAGTCAGAAGAGTAATCTGATACGAGTTCGCCGCCATGATCTGCCCGAGCGCGAGAAGAATAGAGTAAATGGGCCAATCGCCAATTCGCGTCTGTAGCCAGCGCTTCAGCAGCGACGGGCGCTGATAATTCGCACCGAGAAGGAATTCGTCCACCTCACCCGAGGGCCGTGGCGAAGCTTCTTCGCTGTCATTCTCGCTTTCTTGCATGGACGGCGACTGGTAGTGCGAGTAACTCGAACTCCGACTACCGTTACTGTGCAGACTCTCCCGGGGCCACGCAGGACGCGGACTGATACCCAGACCCGCTCGGCTGTCTTGAGAACGCGCTCGGTCACCGCGACCCAGTCTCTCTGCGCGCATCCGCTTGAACCATTCCTTCTCGCTGTCGACGAGGAATTGCTCGACGCAGAGGTCGTTTTCGGATGTCTTGCCGCTGAGGGTGCTGAGCATGGCTTCGAATTTGGTGTAGTATACGCCCGTCTTGTCTTCGAATGTTGGATCCACTTTCTGTAGGCTGAAATCGGTTGTACTGGCGTTCTTGATGGTGCTTAGATCGAGAGCAGAAGAGCGGTTTCGTCGGTGGTGCGATGACCGCACGCGCATGGGGAGGCTACTTGGGTCGAGGAGACCACTTGTGGGTGGCGATCTTATCAGCATGTCGTCGGTCTCGTCCTCTGCAAGCGGGCTGCGGGATCTGCCACGTCCCCGATAACTCGTGTCGATAGGCGGCGAATCTAGTCCGTACGCACCGGCAGTGTTGCCTTCGAGAGCTGCTACGGCGAGCCGGCGCTCAGACTCACGGTAGTCAGCTTCTGCTTGCTCGCGGCTGATGAACATTTCCTGGTCGTGCAGAGACCCCTGGCTCGACGTTATCGCGCCTTCTGGGTCATACTCATGGATGTCTGGTGTTCTTGACGGCGAGCGCCGCTTGTGCACCTGTGTGATGGCATCACCAGAGGGATTCATCCTTGTTTCGTGCCCCGGTCCAGAACGGACACCGAGCGAGAGACCGCGACGAAGTGTTGTGGAGTAGTTTTCAGGGTCATGCACTTCGGCGTCGTTCTCAACAGGCGTTTCCTCATAATTCGATAGCCTGTCAGTACTGACAGCGCGAGACTGAGGAGGAAAGAAGCTTTCATCAGGGAACTGCAGCGAGGTCTGCGAAGCCGCAGCCCGCGACCGCGGACGGAAGATACCCTTGGATGCCGAGTCCTTCTTCTCGTTGTGGATCTTAATGGCAGTCTGCTGGAGGGTGTTGAGATCTTCCACCCACTTCGCAACCGGAAAGCGTTGTTTTGCGGATCTTGCTCTCATGATCGCCCTTGTCTCGGTCTTGGACTCCAGGGCGTCTTCGATGGCAGACTTGAACTGGTGCAGCATGTGTTTGGTGGTTGTCGATTCGACCGTAAACCACCATCCAGGCATCTGGCCAAGACCGCCGACGCGAGCACCCACACCAAGCGCTCCTTTCCTACCGAATTCGACAGCGACTAGACCGAAGGGCTCATCGCGAGATGGAATCAGGGCGAACTCAGCGCCCGTGAAGATGAAAGGCGGGAGGGCGGTAAACTCTGGCTTGGAGAACACGCGCCTTGGGTACTTCTCCATCATCTTTCCAAGCTTGAGAGCTGCGAACTTTCCGTAAAGGTCGATGACAGGACCTATGCAGATGAGCTGCACGTTCGAGTGCTTTTCGAGGACAGCGGGGAAGACGTCGGCGATAAGGTCAACACCCTTTTGATTACTCCACCGACCAACAAACACAAAAAGCTCAGCCTTAGGATCTTCCTCCAGCCCAGCCCACTGCTGAGCCTGGATCCTCAAATCCCCACGACTAGCCTCACACGCCGGATCGACAACGATATTCTCATTCTCCTTTTCAGGTTCCCAAGGAGCGGTGTCACTCGGATCAGGATTCGGTAGTCTGCCAACTTCCTTCAGACCCCAGAAGATAGGGTAGCGAGCGTAAGAACGTTTGCCATACTTGTTTGAGACACCGACGGCGCCAAAACCACGTTGATGGATGCGGAGGTAGCTTGCGCCAGCGTGCAAAAGGTTGAAGACTTCGCCGAATTGGACGTACTTTTCGACGACTGAAGGCTCGAGATTGTATACGCGGCAGACTTCGTCGCGTTCCTTTGGTGTACGCATCGGCCACAGTCCTTGGAACTCTGCGTTGTGTAGGGAGAGGGCGCAAGGTATCGTTCGTCCCTTGGACAGCAAATACAACGGCGCCGCGGCGCCATGGTAATCGTTGATGTGGTACAGATCGATAGGAAACCTCTCGATGGTCAGAGCGATGCAGGCGTTCCAAGCGCTGTAATACACAGCCGAGTCCAGATCATCCATACGGGGTGGGTAGGGCTCGGTTTTGGATTGTTGTCGAAAGATCGGCGCATCCAACAACACGTACGTGATGTTGTTGAGCTTGTGATACTGGACTTGGATCTCGTACTCAGTATCGAGAATGGTCACCGTCATGGGCTCCGCTGGTTCATCGATAGGGTAGTCCACCCCGCCGACACATGGAACGACCCAAATCAAGTCTTGATGAGGCAAGTTCTTTCCCATGAGCTGCGCCATAACACCCAATCCACCGATCTTGATTTTGATTGCCCAGTCCTCGATGTCGTATTCCATGGTAGCGATAAGAATCATTGGCCTCTTCTTACTGGCGCCAAACTTACCGATAGCCGCAGCCGGCATAGGAGACGAGTCTCGCGACCTTGGAAAGCCGAGTCGCGGTGTAGATCGTTTCAGCTCGACGACATCGTCAGACTGGATACTTTCGAACTTGTGCCCGCGGCGCCAAAAGGCCAGAGATGCGAAGAAAGCGAGACCTTGTGCGCTCACACCCGTCTGGTTGAACTTGACACCATAGAAGGCGCCCTTGTAGATCCAGATACTGACTGCAGCTGTCAACACGGGTAGAGACCAGAGAAGAGCGAACATGATCAGTTGTATGAAGCGATTGCCTGTGTAGACAAGCTTGTATGCCAGGGTAGCATCATCGATCTCAACGCGATACGCCAGGTATGGTCGAGGTGGCAGAACAGACATATTGAGCACGTTCTTCGCGAGAGAGTCCGGAGGAAGTCGGTCTAGAACGCCGTCGTTGTCAACGTCGCCAAAGACGAAGCCCGCGTCAGGTTTACCGCCGGGATTCATGCCCCAGACGTTGACTTGGGCCACCGAAGGCCATTCGGTCATGATGTGTAGCTTCCACTTCCCGTCTTTGCCAAGGTCGAATGAGCTGTCGATACCAGCATCGAATCCAAATTGGTTGTACGGCCCGTGAGCAAAGAGATGGGGAAAGCGTCTTGGTTGGCCCTTGTAGTTCGTGTCCGTGTGCTGGATGTGATCGCTACTTCCAGTCACGCGGTTCCAGTATTGAAGAATGACGTGCTCGCCCTCCCATCTTTGACGATTGGTACCGGACCAAGGTTGTGTTTGGAGGTCGCTGCTACCGCCTTTATAGTCTTCCCATTGGCTCCAGGTTGATCCCCAGTTCGTAGAATATCGCCATTTGTTAGCGCCTGGGGCGACGTGCGACACGTGTAAGCCCTTGGCGTCCTTCTTGAGTGTGCCGGTAGTGTAGTTTGCGATACGAGGGAAGGCCATGGGGTTGTTCTTAGCTCCGATCCGGATCATGAAGCGATCGTTGGCATTCGTAAAGCGCTCTCCATCCTTGGTAGTGGCGTTCTTGACGGTGACAGTGTGAATGCCGTGAGAGACATCCTTCAGAGTCGCTTTCCAGCTCCATTTGGAGATGGAGCCACCGACAAGATTCGATACTAGCGACGAGATATCAGCACAGTCGACAGTGTCTTCGTCAACTGTTGCAGAGAAGTCATTCTCGGTATCAGATGTAATGACGAGGTCCTTGGTAATCCCATCGCAATCCATCGCTTCGGAGAATTGCAACTCAATGTCAAGTGAATCCCTGTCTCCCGCCCCTTTCGTCGACTCGATTTGGGCATCATGGCCTGGCGAGAACTTCGTGATGACGGGAATAGGATCTAGCCAGTTGGCCTTTGGCACATACGCCCGGAAGTCATACGCCTTCATATCGAGCTCGTCGACGCAACCGTTGAACTCCTCTGAGCCGTCGATGCCTAAGGCGGTAGAGCTGTTCCCGAGTTTGATCTCATCGTACGGAGCGAACAGGTTTTTGACTGTCGTTCCAGCGTCAAATGCGGATATGAATGCCTTATCCTTGTCTTTGCAGTCGAACTTGTAGCTGACATCGCGATCCTCGTTGGAGTAGACGAGCCAGATTTGCGATGATCCAGTCCCTTCGGTCAGGTTTTGTACATCCGGATACTGATTCCTCATGACACTCCACATCCCGAACTCCGATTTTGTTCCATTTGAGCCTGGTAGCTGTACCAAGCGAGTCTGGTTCGAGAGCGATTGTAGAAAGTAACCGTCGTTGAGGACAGGATACTGGGTACGGCGGTGATACATATTCTTGATGATGTTGTGAACAGGATGCGAAGGATCTCGGTGATCTTGGCTAACGGTGTCGTCGTTGCAGCCATCGAGTACCGCTTCGAGTGGCATGTCGTAGTATTGCGAGCTGCCGAGGCGGTAGCAACCGTGGTTTTGCCACCCTTGTGCTGAAGAGATCGGCTGTCGACCGAAGATGTAGTTGGCAGCAGTGCTGTCAAGGATGTAGAAAGCCTGTTCCTCACCCCAGAGAAGTTTTGGAATACCAGGCATGTGGATCGTTGTGACAAAAAGGCCAAGCAACATTCTCTCGGTGCCTTGCTTGATGGCGGGCCAACGGAAGACATCCTGATGATGTTAGTACTTATCGTAGGAGTGGTGCAGAGATTCTGGAGAGAGCCCACCTGGTTCGTGACTCCATACATGTGTCGCGGATCAAATTCCCCACTCTCGGCATTGACGAAGTCGTTAGTGGTGAGAATTGTATTCCAAGCATTGACAAAGTTGACGGGAACATCGTATCCTGCTTCCAGATTGCCGTCTAATCCAAGAAAGCGAGTCAGCGATCGATATGTGCTGTAATGAAACGCAGCGCCATCCAACGCCTGTTTGCCATGTGCACGCAGGAAATACTTGTCATCCGAGTTGTTCGTCAGCGTGACGGCTTGAGTGATGTTGTCGGGGACTTGGTCAGGTTGTCTCCCGCGACCAAGGTAGATGGAAGCAAAGTTGTTGCCTCCTGTGATCTCGCCTGGCATGAAGAAGTTGTTCTTCCCATACTTCCGCGCGCATTGTCGGACGAAGTCGCCAAACTCAGCTTGAGCTTCGACCGTGACTTGTGTAGCTTTGTCGAATCGGAAGCCATCGATATCCAGCATCGCTATTGTGATGCACGAAAAGTGTTCGATCTTTTCTCGGACTGAAGGTACCCATTCTCGTAAACGGTCTTGGACGGATGCAAACTTGGATAGCTGGCGCTGCCAGTCGGGAAATACACCGAACGCTTCCGTATCGCCATACTGCGAGAGGTAGATCGTTAGTACAACTACTCTGCTCCTCGCTATCAAGTTGCGTAACATACCTGATCAAACTCGCTGTCATAGCACCCGACAAGCCTGCTAAACGTCTTATCCGAATCCTTCAACACCGGTTGCCCTGACTCGTTCCAGAAGTTGGGGTATGCGCATGTGCCGTTGTAATTGTTCCCGAACGAGAAGTCTAGATACTGGCGGCTCGACTTCCACTGCACTTTGTGTTCTTCCGGACGAAACGGTGCTGTCTCGTTGAGGAAACCCTCGAAGCCAAGAAGGTCACCCATGCTACACACGCGATTAGCTAGGGTGATCGGGTGTCACTTGTGCTACGTACGTCGACATTGTGTGATCCAGTATCACATACATCCCCCGCTTGTGGATGGCGTCAACAGCTGCTCGCCATGCTGCGATATCTCCGTAATGCTTGTCGAGAAGCGTCAAGTCTAGCGGCGAGTACGAGTCTGCCTTCCATGGGTTGTTGATGAAGGGCGAGCCTGCGATGTAAATGCCCTGAACGTCTCAGCTCGAAGTTCATGAAACAGCAGACTTGCTTACCTTGATACCTAGTCCTTGAATATAGTCCAAGCTATCTACCAACCCCACCAAATCACCTCCATGTCTCAACTGATTACTCTGCGAGTCTTTTTCGTACACCGTCCCGTTGATATCATCATTCGTCGGGTCGCCGTTGACAAATCTATCCAGAAACAGTGTGTAGAATGGGAATCGCCAATTCTTTGGTGATGGGTGGAATGTGTGGTCTTTCCATTCGCCTGAGTAGTCGAGGGGCTCTATAGCTGCTTCATTCTCATTAAGATTGTACCCAACAAATGCTTTGTCGAACCTCAAGCAAGAGACGACGGAAACCAGAACTAGCTGCAAGAGCGTGAAATGCAGCATGTTGAACGAAAACGCTAGGAGAGGAGTTTAGAGACGGATGCAGCCGTAAGCGGCGCCATTCGGAGACCTTTATCTCGATGACCACGAGGGCTTAAGGAACAGCCTTGCGCACATCGGCGAAGGACAGAGCGGTGTTTGACAAACTGCACGCCTCGACTCGCTAACGCCAGCCAGATACCGCAGTAAGTGCAGTTGTTGGAAACCAAAAATAGCGGTCGCGACATATCGTCTGAGTACATCGGTCCCGCTCTTGATCACCGCATGAGACAGAGCTCAGCCATCGGCGTGGCTCTGGCATGTGCATCGTCTCAGATCCTACTGGTCGGTTACCGAACGTTACAGCGGTCTGCTATGGTAAGACAGTTGCATTGCTGATGATTGCCGTCATCATCTGATGGAAACCTCAGACTAGTTTGCAGTGAGACTCCTCAAGAAGGTGGTGTGATGGACAAATGTCAGAACGTAAAGCTGCAGAAGGGAAGTGTAACAGATGGCTTAAGGCTGAGATGGCTGCTATCGGTTGGCCGAGAAGTGAGTGAGGTTGCACAAAGATAAGCGGCGTAAGATGCTTATTGGGACGGGGAAAGTCAGACACCGCCGACGTTGCACATGCTGGCTTGTCAGCAACGGCTTAAATTACAGCTGAAGCAGATAGACCTGGAACTCTGGCCAGTAGCTGAAAGCTTGCATGAAACCTGCCGCATCCTTTAGCTTCAGCCGTGGCAACATTCCTCATTCGCGAGTGCGGGCAAACAACTTCCGAGGGATTGAAGGCGGGCGCCGGTGCGACGATGTTGAGGCTGAGAATTGCGCTCGTCGCTCACTAATCGAGTTCGAATATATAGAATTGGCGAAAAACAAAGCATGGTACGATGAGGGTATCCTGCCCTGGTACTGCGACGGCGCATAGGAAATGCCGGTGAGGGGAGCCTAGGATGAGATGAGAGTAGCAACTGGCGGGCAGCCTGCAGCAAGCCATCACAGCCTTCGCAATCAATGCGATACCTAAACCTTTTCGTTTCTTCCGATATGAGCGATGGTAACACGAGATACTGGATGTGTTTCGGATGAAAGCAGTTGGAGGCCGCTGGTGTTGGAAGGAGCCGGTTGCAGTCGGGCCGACTCTCGTCGCACTCAACCTGCCTGGTCGCTGCCTGCTGCTGCCTGGATGATCACCACGCCCGCCTTGGCATGGTATGAGTATATGTCAACCAGCACCACACATGTAGAATGTAGTATTATCGTAGATAAAATCAAACGATGGCTACCACAACAGCTCCAGAACTCAGACGTTCAAAGCGCAAACTGGACGAGCAAGCCGCCAACCCAGTTCCCAACACCCACAATGCGCCAGCGCCCAAGAAACGTGCGCGTAAAGCCATCACATCCATACAAACCCGCCCAGTCTACACCACCCTACCGCCCTTCCTCGCCCTCCCACGAGAGCTGCGAGATGAAATCTACAAGCACGTCCTAGAATCAGACAACACATCAACGCTCAAACCCGGGGCCCTTAACATCGTCACACGCTGCAACCTCGCCGGAGTAAACAGACAGATCTGCGACGAGTACATCGATGCCGTCCTCTTCCACGCACCCGTCATAACGACCACAGTGCGCAACCACAACTTCGCACCCGTCGTCACGTTCCTAAACCGGCTGTCGCAGGCCCAGCTGAAGAAGCTGAGCAACGATGGACTTGAGGTCGCGGGGGCATACGACAGTCATGCGGTGCCGATGCGCAAGATACGTATTATTCTGTCGTATACCGCTGGTGCGAAGGATAGCCATGCGCAACTGAATCGCTGGCTGGACAGGTTCGATAATCCTGATAAGAGGGGTTTGGGGATTGAGTTCGAGTACGAGGGTGATGGGTCGTGGCATAAGGGAGGGTATAAACAGAGACCTAGGCCACGGGTTGGTGCAAGTACACGGTGGATAGCAGAAGCGCAAAAGGTTAGAGATGGCGGTCGTAGTCGAAGAGGGAAGGGGTACGTAGGTTATGGGCGGAGGTGCTGAAGGTCAAAGGACTTCTCATATCGGGTTGCGTGGACGCGGTGCTGTGTGAGCTGGAGCGTGAGATGTTGAAGAACATCTTTCTCACGTGATCGTATGAAAGGCAACTGCCCGCATCCAGACCGCCTGCATCTAGATCCCCAATCCTATGAGCAAGAGCCGCGAAGACCATAAGATCCCGGGTAAATGGTAAAGACATCCTACAGCCGGCATGCATATTGGCAGTCGCGAGCCAGCAGTTGCGGCAGGCACGGAACATTTTCGCGATTTTGCAATATATTCATACCATCTTGCGCTCCCTCCTGATTGGCCCAAACACAAGAAAACTCCCTTCGTTAACCAAAAGATTAATATATGTAGGGCGGGCGAAGAGTCTAGATCGAGGCCCACGTCCGGCGAAGTCCACGTGCAGTCTTTCTCGCCTGGGCCAGGTACCGACATACATATGGGAAAAAGGAGTGTGCATGTCGCAGAGGCCCCCTTTTGTGTTGTTTTGCGGCGAAAGCGAAAGGGATGTTGTGGCACGGTCGCGGGGGGACCCGAAGACCTGTTTCGCGAGGTGAAGGACGATTTAACGCACGTCATCTTGGGGCGCGCCTTCGGATGCTGCGACGATGATGGACATACCCGCGGACCGCGCATATGTAATTGTTGTTTATCGCAGATCCAGCACCCACCGAACAGCGTTTTCGCAGAATCTAGACTTGCGAGCATTTACATTTACCGCAGCCCGGAGCTAGTGTTGAGTACATATACGAGTATGCAGTCGCCCTTCCAGCTTCTACCATCGACTACTGCACACGCGGTGTGGTCACCGACAGAGTTTGGAGCTAGCGCCTGTCGCGTATAGTCATCGCGAGTTTTGACAGTTTGGTGGCGTGTGTCGCGCCGGTTTTGGGTCGCGTTCATGTTCTCGCTTGGTGCAGGCTGGGGCGAAAGTATGTATAAGTGTTCTGCGTTATCGCTCAACTTGCATCAAGGCTTGGTTGAGGTAACTTGCGGGTAAAGCGGCGCATACACGAGGCTCGTGGCATTTGTGTAGGTACTGTAGCACCTAAACTCCGGATGTCCCGAGCTAGCCTGTTAGACGAGACGCCCGCTTGTCGCCGCCCCAGCGCGACATAGATTAATCTCGTGGTTTCTGCCACGAGGGCGCGCACGCGGGGAACCGGAGTGCCATGTCGTACGCAATATGTAAATTGATGAGGGACAGTTTGAGAACCTGGGCTAGCGACTTTGCTAGGATGGCTGACCTTGGCGGGGTTTAGTAGATTGATGGGCAGAAGTAATTACTGTTTAAGAGCCGGGCTCGTCGATCTGGGCTGGTATCGTGTTGTGCGCTTTGTATTACTTACTTTTTGGTGCTGTTGTTTGTGTCGATCAAATACCTGGCTTTCGGGACTCTTCCATCGCTTTTGAGGTTATTCGCTCAATTCTACATTTGGCATCTGCAGGTTGTGCTTGAGACATCATGAAACTCTCAGCTATCATCGCGGTTGTGGCGGCGTCGGTTGCGCTTGCATCGCCCGCTGCAGTACGTCCTTCCATCCTCTCCTTCCATCTTCTCCTCCCATCTCCCACCTCCCCCGTCTAACCACCAAAACAGGTCAGTCTCAATCGATCCGTCAAAGAGATCAGGAACGCAGATGGAACTACCGCAGCGGTTTCTTGCATCGAGTGTCCTTGCGATGGCTTTCTTGGGATATGCAAATGCGTATGTTATTGACGATTGAAGAAATGATAATGAGGATGGGGATAAGGCTGATGAAGACAGATTCCGAATGGATGCTGCTGCATTACTTGAGCATGAAGGGAGTTGAGGGGGTTGAGGGGGTTGAGGGGGTTGGGGGTCTTGTGCATCATCGGCGTTGAGAATCACTATATACAACATGGTGGAACTGTTTTACAAGTACAGGAAGTGAGGATGATGGCTGAGCGGAAAAGACCACACGATGGTGGTTGCGAAAAGTCATGAGATGCCACAGATAACAGCTAGGAAAAAGGGGGATGCTCGCGCATAGTATAGATTCCTTCATCCATCAAAAGCATCGACCAGACTCACCTTTCCCAATCTCATCTCGGCCCTCCTGCTTCAACATTCTTCTCCGCCTCCTCCCTCTCCTCCTCCGCCCTAACCCACCTCCGAAACCCAATCGTCATAATCCCACCAATAGCCACCTGAAACGCCTGAAAAATAATCGCCGGAATCTGCATCTTACTCTGATCCACGGGATCAATATTAATATACATAACGCTCGTAAGCGGGACCACCATCGCCAGCGCCTTAGCCGGACAGCAATAGCAACAAGCAATCACATCTTTCTTCGGGAGCCACATAGTAGCCGCTACAAAACAGATGGCCAGCCAGATGAAGTAGAGCGCAATGGTGATGAAGACGATGAAAATGATATTGGAGGGTTTGACGGCTGAGAAGGCGCCCGAGGAGAAGGCTTGATCGAAGGTTTGCCATACCATTGTGAGGAGGGCGATGGAGGATAGCTTCAGCAACTTCCACTCGAAGAACACCTTTTTTGTGAGCGCGGGGAAGAGGCGTTGGACGATTTGGCCCAGCAGCATGGGCAGGAAGAGGGAGAGGCCCAGTTGCATAAAGACGCGCTGGTATATGCCCGCGTAGCCAGAACCGCGTTGCAGGACTTTGCTGTACCAGGATCCGGTTGAGAGGTACATTTGCAGGATTATCGGTGTGAGGAAGGGACACAGGAACTGGCCGATTACCGATTGCACGACTGTGAGTGCTGCGTTGCCGTGGGCTTGTCGCGTCATGACAACATTACTAGACATCGTCGTCGGGGCACTCCCAACGAAAAGAAACCCGATCAGGAGCCATGGATCCATGAAATCGCGGTTCCGGGCACATAGGCTTACGATGGCGAAGGTGGCTGCGGAACAGACAAGATAGCATTGGAGTTGCACGAAGATGTGCAGTTTCCAGCGCATGTAGTTGGCGAGCATGACGCGGGTGTCTAGGGTACAGCCGTTGATGAAGAAGATGATGGATACGGCGAGGTAGGTGATTACGGTTCGTTTTGTGCGTTGCTGCGTGGCTGGGACTTGGACTTGGGAGGATATGAGGACAACGGAGGCCATGGCGAGGAGGAACCATTGGTCTTTGATGAACCATTTTAGGACTTCGAGGGCTTTTGCGCGTTTGGGTGACTTCTTCTTTACTGTTGACTTGTTTCCTGCTCTTGTGTCGGATGTCTCAGCTTCGGGGGGCTCACTAGCTTTTTGGGAGGCGAGAAGTGGTGGTCCAGTGTTGATTGAATCCATGTTCGTCGCTTCTGTAATGCGCTCTTCTGCTATCGTTCCTTTGTTGCCTTCCATAGACGACCGGCTTGATGGTGTCGCCGCTGTCCCCATCTCGATTTCGTCATGTTTGTCCATTGAAGCGACCATTCAATGTGTCCATAGATAATCAGTCACAACACTCAATCTTGCATGCACGCGTCTTGGCCTCGAGATATGTGACTCTTCGGTAATACAACGGGCCTAATCATGTAGCCGATTTAGCGCATGCCGACGCGGGAAGTCTACCCCAATGACGCGCGGGCGGGTGAACCCGGGTTCCTGCCATCATCACCTTCTTCAAGCGACAATCCTGCATCACGAGGCAGTGCTGACGGTGAGTCGGTTGTCTATCTTCCCAGAAGTTAGAGGGTGAAAGATGGCAGACGACGGGCAATGAGGCGGCCCGGTTAGTCAGCCTGAACAAAGGCATCATCCCCGCCATTCATCGCGGCGTGGCACGGCGCATACAGTACAGTACACCACGCCGCCTTTCGCTCCCACAGCATCACCACCACCCAGGCTTCCAGCCACCCGTCACTCGCTTCCCTCTCCCAATGACCGCCTCTCATCCCTCCGCTACCGATGCCGACATCGACTCCGCCCGCAAACTCATCTGGGCATCCGTCTACCGCACCCTCCTCCGCCACGCCCACCCCGACGCGCGCTTCAACCACGACTACATGTCCTTCACCCCCGACTTCCGCAACTCCTCGTCCGCAATCGACCGCCTCGTCTCACTACCATGCTACAAGTCCGCCGCCACTATCCTCATCACCCCCGACAACAGCCTCGAGCAACTACGATACCGGGCCCTGAAAGACGGGAAGAAAGTGCTCGTCGCCACATACCGACTGCGCAGGGGATTCGTGCTGTTACATCCCGGCCGGATAGCGGAGACGAAATACGAAATCGCGGCGTGTCTAGACGGCATGGAGAAGCCTGGGATAGGGCGTTCGGTGTCGCTGGCGCAGATGCGTGATGAAGGGCTCCGGATAGACCTATGCGTAACGGGCGGTCTGGTGTTCAACGCGCAGGGCGTAACGATCTGGGAAGGGCATAATCTATTCGAGATACAATATGCGATGTTATCGGACCTAGGTGTTTTACACCCTTCGACACCCGTTGTGGCGCTTGCGCATGGCTGTCAGGTCGTTGATGAGGCGGCGCTGGGCGTGGACAAGGTAACAGTATCTCCGACGAGGAAGGGAGAGGTACAGTGTGATTTTGTTGTTACACCGGATAAGTTGTATGAGATTGAGGGTGCGGTTAAGCCTAGCAATGGTGTGGACTTTGACGCGATAGATCCCGAGGGTGTGGAGAATATTCCGCCACTGCAGGAGTTGAGGGGGATTAGGATGATGGAGGGGATTATGCGGAAGGAGGGGTTTGTTTCTGAGAAGGCTGGTGAGGAGGGGGAGGGGAAGATGAGTGAGGAGGAGCAGATGGGTATCAGTATAGTCGAGAAGCTGATGCAGAGTTATAGGGCGTAGAAAATGAAGATTATGATGATGAATATACGTGCGAGGTAGGTCCACAAGACACTTGGAAGGGATTATATTATTAGGCTATAAGACTGCCTGTAGAAGACAAAGCGGAAGCAATGTACACGCTCCGAGGCGGATGTGAATATCAAACGCCACCGCAATGAATAAAGCCACATGCCACTTTCCTCCATATTTTGCTTGTGAGGACTCCCCCTTTCAAGCACATATAGTTTATACCCTCTCCTTCCAGCACTCCACCCCCGTAACCCTCCCCACCTTCCCCCCATCAACCAAAACCCTCTCCCCACCCATCCTCACAACCACCCCTTCACTGCCCCACCCCAACCTCGCTTTACACACCACATCCACATCATCCCTCTCTACTGCCCCTCCCTGCAGATCCGTACCCTTCTCTACCCCGAGTATCTCGATGGCCTGGACGTGTTCTGGCCGTGTGCTGAGATCGAGGGAGACATCGATGGGAAGGTGTATCGACCATGCGTTGTTGGATGTTGATGTGGATATTTGTGGGTTTTGGGATGAGCCGAGTGTGTAATGTGAGGGCGAGCCGATGAGGGAGAGAGTAACGAGAGGTAGGGCTTCTGAGTGTTTAGGCGAGGGTAGTGGGGAGGCGGATGTAAAGGCGATGAGGCCTGCGATCGAGAGAACGGTCTGCATGTTGTGCTGTGTTGGTGCGCGTGTAGTCGCGAGTTGACGTGTCGCTGTAAGCCGGTTTCGTAGTCCGTTTGTATGCGTTGTTGATTACTACTCGGTCCGAAGATGTCCGTGATATGGTACGTAGCACACAGCGTGCGCCGTCCGACCTCGCACTCACCTTCTCATATACAATCCCATTCAACCACGCCGCAAAGTCTCCACTGTGCGCGAAACATACTACCAGTGGCACAGCCGTCCTCCAGCGGTTGCATAATCTCAATCCACCAAAGGGAAACACCTACGCCACAGCCGCTGTCACCCACACGGCATTCCTTCGGCGGTGCAATGCGGAGAATTGTCTGGCGACGTGGTTGGGGCGGCTGCGGGACGTAGCCGCTAGGATTTTCCGGGGGCCTTCGTGTTGGTGAGTGGGCGGGCGCGTCGTGCCTTGATGTGCGCCCGAGACTGTGCCGCATTGGCGCATGCTATGTACATATGCGTGATATGCATTCGCATGCATGCATAAGAAAAAGCAAATTGCTTATCTTGGGAAAAGGAGGGCGGAGGATGCGAAGAAGCAAACTTGGAGGTTATCGCATGGACTTGCTACTCCAAGAAGCGAATGCTTGTGTGTGTTGTGCTATCTGGAGATAAGAAAGTGATGATGTGCTGCAAAAGCAAGGTGGTGATCTTGGTGGGCACATATCAATGCCCTGCCCGGAAAGAAGGGGATATCTCACTGCAGTTCGGCCGTAACAGCAATGCAACAGTGCATCCCGATCCCCTTCGGAGTGGGTGTACTTGGATTGGAGGGTGATGATGGTCATGTTATGCTTCTTGTGTAGACCATTTGTTCGTGTGTGTACGGAGGATGGATACCTCGTTCTGGTACAGCTTACAAGATCGGCAGTTCATTTGATGATGGGTTGCCGTGTCTTGTTCGGGTTGTGATATTCGCCTCCTGATTTAGCAGCCGTGGCAGCTGCATCAGAAATCGCATTCGGACTAGACGGCGGCTCGGCCTCCAACATGTCCGCATGTTGAATGTTGCCCTTATTCCAGTGTCTCGACAGCGTTTGTTGCAGTACATCACCTGCCTGCTTCGGTTGTTAGGCCTCTAGCAAACATTTAATGAGTCCCTGGTTCGAAGGCATGATGTCCGCCATCGTGTACACGGATAACACGACGTCGGACATAAGCGCGAACTAGACACCAAACCCGCAAGTTCATCCGTTACCAGCAGGTACCGACTCACATTTTAACCAAAGTTTGTTGCCATGACTGAACCTTGCGAGCGTCGTCCAGAAATGATCAAGATTTTCACTCAACCCAGTCAACCATAGGATCGTTGCTCCCGACAGCAAGGGTTGCACGAATGCGGCGATGGGGCGGCTCGACGGTGGGTTCAACAGGCCAAGGGTATGAGAAGTTCTTCGTCGCACTCGCAGGGGAACACCGTTTTACTCTCCGCTCTCCAATACACGGTCGCCACTTTAGAAGCCGGAGTTTTCCCCCAGGAGTCTGCTCCGCCGGACGCCTAAACCTTCGTTGGGAGGCCTGGTTGAGCGTTCCTCGGCAGTTTGAGACGAACTTACCAAACGGGAAGAACGTTGAGCTGAGACCAACTGCCTTGGAGAGGACCGGACGGGCGTGGCATCGGGAGATAAACGGTTGCGGAGTTGTTTCCAGGAATTTGGAAGTGCTGTGCTACCCTGATGCATGCGACGCTCATGTCGCCATTGTTCTGTGGATTCGGGGCCCACATGTGGAATTTTGATCGCTAGGATGGTGCCTGCGAGAGTTATCGGCCTGCCATCCAGCGTTACCCGCGTGGGCACTCAATCCCGATGCCTGTTTGTTGAAATATTGAAGCAGTAGTCGTCGGACAGGCAATTGACAGGCGTTCGGACGACTAGCCGTTGTTGTATACCAGATCCCAAGTCTGGGTTTCAGTCGCGAACTATGGTTGTTCGTGCGACGGACTCTGCATCTAGGGGACGATAGTAGCGCTGGCGATGATGCAAGTGCTGAGCTAGATCCAGGTCCTCCAGTGCCTACAGCAAGTGCCGATGCCCGCGACGACGAGTCAGTCCGCGCACTAGATACTCGTGAAACCCTGCAGACTCAATGTGAAGAAGCCGAGGCATCTGATTAGTCTGGCGACAGTCTTGACTTATACAATTGAACGTCAAAAGCCACAGTACAATCACTCTATCATCGTGGAACGCCTGGCGGTGTCGGCGGACTCTCGCTCTCGCAAACCTACCTGTCAGTGGGGCTCCACGCAGGTTCAGGAACCGCCCGGCTAGCGGCTACAAGTTCCCGTCTTTAGAGGTGCAGAGCACTTCCTCATCGAGAGAATCGGCAGTCAGCGTAGAATAGCTGAAACCAACGGTTAAAGAGATACTGCGCGATGATGCAGCCGATCAGCGGCAGCAAGTGGCAGCTCCGAGGAGTCTGTGAGGTTGAGTGTTGACTCTTTGGCTGTCAGTGGGCGTCGGAGCTAGCTAGGAAGCGGAAGGCACGGAAGATGCAGCCCTTGCGAGATTTTCGGTGACTAATCCCCTTCTCGGCTAGCCTTCACGTGGCCGGTGAACATCGCGAAACTCCTTCGAGCGGGACGCATCTAGGCACCACCAAAAGCAGGACAGAGCAACCACTGCCGTTCCCCAAGCCGCGCTTTTGAGTTTCGCTACTGCGAGCTGCCTTCCAGCCATGGTGGCGTCCCAGCCTATGCGAGGTACAAGTCAGCCATGTGCACGAGGCTGCCCAGCTGCTGCACATGTGTACGCTGATCTCCTATCCCCCTCCGTCATGTCCCTATTTGAGTTCAATGAACAATTTCGTTTGCGGCAGTCAACACTACTGCCGTCAGCTTCTACGCGTCCCCGTGTGCCCTGTCAACGCATGAACGACTTCGCCAAATCCATAGTCCCGTGTCCGAGCTCCGCGGGACAACGACCCTGTTGGTAATGGTCGCTCCTTGAAACGGACCAGACCCTGGAACGAGTCCTGGGAGCCCGCCCGCAGACCCACTTCACTCGTGGCGGCACCCATTATGCGGTGTCTTCTATAGTCTCCACCCTGCTTATTCGGTCAAGTGTCTAGCTGCGTAAAAGATCCTGAGCCCCCCCATTACCGACCGAACGGTGTGCTCATTCTGGGGCTCCTCCTCGCTGTATGAGTGTCCACTGCTTCGCCAATATACCACACCACAATGGCTATTCCCAACAGAGGCCCCGAGCTGCTCGCAGTCAACATCGCCTTCGTCACCACTGCAGTCCTGGCTTGTTGCTTGAGGATATATGTTCGCCTCTGTATGGTTAAGGCATTTGGCCGAGATGACTATTTGATGGTTCTCGCAACTGTAAGTGTATATTAATACGATAACTGGGTCCGATCTGACTAAGTCCTCAGCTCTTCTTCATTTCATACACCACATCGTCTTGCATCGGCATACACTATGGAACCGGAAAACATCATCGTGACCTGCCTATCGAGGGGGTTCAAAATGCGAAGCATGCGTGGTACTTTTGCTATCTGTTCTACTCGATATCTATGATATGTTCGAAGCTTTCTATCGGTTTCCTTCTCCTGCGGATTAGTATTCGAAAACTACACACATGGTAAGCAATCGAACGAATGCAACCTATAACGACACTTGCTAACAGAATCAGGATCATCTACAGTGCCATGTGCGTCTCGATTATCGCTGGAGGCACTTTCTTCTTCGTCTGTCTCTTCCAGTGCTACCCAATCTCGTACATGTGGGACCGTACTTCGCAAGAAGGAAAGTGCGTCGACAACACAGTCATCACCGCTCTCGGCTACGTCTACAGTATCTTCAGTATCATCACCGACTTCACCTTCGCCATCATCCCGGGGTTCTTGGTATGGCACTTGCAGTTGAAGAGGAGGACCAAGGTTGCTTTGATCCCGTTGATCACCATGGGTTGCATCGCAAGTGCTGCGGTCATTGCGCGCATGCCATTTGTACATTACTTTAACTCTCCTGACTTCCTCTGTAAGTTCCCGTACTGCTGCTTGTCGTACTGGGCACTAACGCTGCCAGGGTCCACACTTGACATCGCCATCTGGTCATCGGTCGAACAAGGTCTCGCTATCACTGCCGGTAGCCTTGCAACGCTCCGCCCATTATTCTTCATCGCCATGCACAAGCTCGGTCTCTCTACACGCCCAACTGGAGCCTACCGTCCGTCCGCATACGGCATGTCCGCCCCCTTACCCGGCAACGCCGCTGGAAACTCCAAAGCCGATAAGCTCCGTCCCGACATGTACAAGCTCTCCGCCACCGTACAAACTCGCACTTCCGACGACGAACCTGTTTCGAATTCGAATAAATGGTACGGCGGAAAGGCACCACCAAACTCGAAGAAAAGTACGCGTGTGGACAACTCCGACAACGATAGTCAAAGGAGTCTAAGGATCAAGAGCGCTCGGAGCAGTGCGGAAGAGGACCACTTCCAGAACGGCATTATGGTCTCCAAGTCATTTTACATCACGGATGAAGAGCGGGGATCGGTTTTGTCTGCGCCTTACAGATGATGAGTTTCAGCAATATACCCACTTTCAACATTTTCCAATTTGTCATCACGAAGACATGCGATGTGGCTTACGTCGCGGAGGAGATTTGCACAATATCGGCAAGCTACTCTTTGCTTCGGGTCCAGCTGAAACGGAGTACCGTGAAGGAAATGACCGAATGCCGTGTCCAAACGGCGGTGGTGAAGGCGTTCACACACTCACAGTCGTAACCCCAGTCGAAATTGTCAACGACACAGACATGTCTAAGCGCCCCGGTCCCACCACCACGGTCCTTCCACGTGCGCAAAGAAGCAAACCCCACAGCTGCACTCCACCACGAAAAAAGCCCATCGTGTACCCGCAAAAAGTATGCGAACGACCTACCTCGGCAATCGCAGTTACCGAGCACTGCGAGGAAAAAGAAGCCAGGTTCGCCTGACTCTCTGGGTTCGTCTGGAAGCACACCGCCCCACAGCGGCTCGAGTCTGGGTCTTACTTGACTCGGATATATACCACGGCAGGGAAGCGACGACACCAACTGCCGCATCATCACGGCTCACGGCCTTTTATCTTTGTATACCCCATCCCTGTACATTAGCAAAGAGAAAGAGCGACATGACATTTTGAAATACCCCTGTATATACTAGTAATGTACTTAATAAGAAACGCTGAGATTATTTAACGTACGTTGCGAGATCCGTTTGCGACATGGGTAGTCTACTTGATGTTAACTATCTAGATATTGTAATGACGTCGAAAAAGACGTCGCGATGCGCTACTCCAAGGCTAGCTTTTTTGTTGCGAAACACTAAGCTTGCCGCACTTTCAAAAGGAAGGGAGTTTGTCGTTAACGGATTACAACTGCCGCAGAGCCTCAGACCACCTCAGCAGGGGGGAAGTAAGCTTACATGCAGCGCCATCATTCCTCACTATGATTGTATGACACTGCCAGACATTCTTCTTACCGCCACTGTCGTCTCACCATCACGCCATGTACCAGCATCATCTTTCCATCTCCCCTACTGATCCCATCCCTCCTCTACCACTACCTCCCATCTCCATCGCAACAACCTCCAACCCCAAGCCTGCCGACACCACCCGACCGGTGACCGTCGCACCACGCCTCCCAACCGTCCATCTACAAAGTCTCCACAAAACAACCCTTCAAATCACGAACGGCGGTTCCTACCGTTCCGTCTCTTCTGACCTATCATCAAGTAGCATGCCCAGACCCCGAAAGTCCGAAGTCGCGGAAGTGCGAAAACAAAGGCCCGATTCACAGCGATCACAACCTAGACGCCTAGCGTACCACCCGCCAGTCTGGCCTTCACGCGGGACCTAGCTCGCCTAGTTCACTAAGATCATCGCTAAGATCATCGTCTGGGAAAAGGTCCGATGGTGTGGTGTGAGGTGATGTTCAGGAGGGTTGGGCATGCACGCAGGGAAGAGGGAAGAGGGGTGTTACTGCAGCGTGTTACTGTGACCTGCGTGCTGAAAGCTAGTAGTACAGTAGTGTATCCAAGGTGGCAAGTGGCAAGTGAAACTGCAATGACGAATTAGATGAATAACGAACTAGATGTACGCAGGGAACGCCGAACGCCGACGGGGTCGATGGACAAGAGCCAATCGGCCAGGATTAATCATCTGTGACATGCCGAAGGCTGAGCTGGGAGTTAGAGTTCGGTGGCTGGGTAGCCAGCCGTTGAGAACGAGGTTAGCTGTTAGGTAGGTTAGTAGGTTAGGGAGCTGATCGTGCATGACGCCGCTAGGAAGTCGGGATAGAGATGGGCGAGTGACATGTTTGGGAGCTGGGAGTGACATGTCTACACGGTGCACTATGCAGATGTACCCCGTGTTCAGGCGGAGTTGACACCGGTGACGTGCGGCACAATGCACATATGGCGAGATTCACAACGTAACTCTCTCCGTGTTTCCACGAATGGGCATGATTACTCATAAGGACGTGAAAGCCAAGATCCAAGACATCGACACGGCAGGGAAACGAGATGATCTGGGTTAACGTTGGGAAAGAGGGAGGTCTGGAACACGGTGCAAGAGCTTGGAATGCTGGTGGCTGAGATCGTGGAGTAAATATCGGAATTTATGTCTATTTCGGTCTACATCAGGAACTAAACTATGCGCTCAAGTGCAGCACGAGCAGTCATTGCAGCTCGAGTCGCGGATAGCAGGCGGCGCAGCGCACGTCTTCTGCGGTGTATACGGCAGCGTCGTTGTAGCAGGCGCAGGAGCATTGAGCGTCGATGCTTTGACCAAAACGGGTATAGCAGCGCCAGTCGACAGACGGAATTCGCGATGGCCAAGAACTGGGGTTTCGTTAGCACGGAGATGCCGGAACGACATTGAAGAAACGGTGACATACCACGAAGCAAACTTCCAATCTCACCCGAGTGCGAGGAGATGGAAATATAAGTACTATCATCATTGCTGAGGATATCATCGAGTACAGCTTTTGAGCGAGCATCTTGGTTTGCGCGCGGCTCAGCGAAGAGTTCAGTCCAGTATGGGTCTTCTTCTGCGAATCCTTTTTCGAATTTGAAGCCAGGGAAGTTCTTCGTGATGAAGGACTTGCTGTGGCGGCGATCGCATGTATGCGCGCTGATACCCTCACGTAGGAACTCCTTGACAACAGGCACAAAGGGGTTCTTTTTCGGCAGCTTCACGCCTTCGAAAGTGATCTTCGCGGTATCGAGACAGCGGTACAGGGGGCTGGTGTAGAAAGTCTCTGGCGGGGTGATCTTCTCGTCTTTGATGAGGTGGCTCCAGAACTTGTTTACTACCTTCGCTTGCTCGACACCGTCGATGGTGAGCTGTGCATCTGCCCAGGTAACGGTGCCGTTGCCGTCGAGTTCAGACCAGTAGCAGTTCCACGCCGGAGTGCCGAAGTAGGATTCTGCGGCGTTGTGGAAGCCTTCGCCGTGGCGGCCCATGAAGAAGAGGGCGTAGCGCTCATTGCGCGGTGCCTTCTTGTTTAGGGTGGAGATGTAGTGGGCGAGCCGCTGCCATTGGGTTGAGTGCTTGCGGTCTGGGCAGGAAGAATCGCTGGGGTAGGTCCGGTTGATCAGACCGAAGTTGCTGGTGAGGAAGTTGAAGGTGGAGGGGTCGGTGGAGGGCTCGTCTTGTTGGAAGATGCCTGTTACGACGGTGTAGTTGATGGACTTTGCGTGGTGGTATGCGCTGACTGAGGATGCGGCTGTTAGGAGACCGTAAAGGAGCGATGAAGCGAGCATGATGGCAGATTAGGAATACAATTACTGCAGGTAGATCCAACGCATGCTGTTCGGATGAACGACGGTTCCCAGCGGTTCTTTAAGACGTACATGATGTCGGACGTCTTTGCTCCGATTGTACAGCGGCGGACATGGTTGGAGATGTTGGTGATGTTCACAGCCAATCATTGATAAACGTGATTCGGCTGCATTGCCGGACGAGGCTTAACGCATGGCGAAGAACGTTGACCTTCCTGTCGCGTCGCTGGCCAAGGACTAGTTATGATGGGGCAATGAAGATCAAAGTGCCGGTGGAGAAAAGGCGTGTTGTATGGCGTGGCCGTGATTGGAAGGGAACATTTGTTCAAGATGTTCACGATGCTGCGAGAGACGCACTTGTGGTCCGTAGACCCGGTTTGCGGTGCTGTCGAACCTCTTTGAGATGGAATGGCGAGTTGAAGTGAAGGACTTTGCATATATTAGACTTGGTAGGATCGAGATGAGAAACCTGCTGTTGTTCTATGACCTGGTCGTATGTTGACCCTTTTGTCTGGAATGAGGTCAAGCTAATTTTTGGCAGGGCTAATCTCCATGAGGAGGATATACTATTGATGAAGTCGAAGCCTGAACGGACTGCGCGCAAGTGCAGGTGGTTTTGGAGTCTCGCAGGAAGGTGAAAGCCCGCCTTGTGTGTGTGTACCTGCCAAGACCATCGGCTGCACCTGCCCTGCAAGAGCTGAGCCGCGGCTCCACAAAAATTCCAGTTGTAGCTGTCGCGAAATGCATTCAACCAACTCCCGCATCATCTTTATACCCAAGATGTTCGAGAACTTGTGCGCGCTCCCGGTGGAGCACGATATCTTTGTGCAGGCGATCCACCCAGAGGAGCCTATCATATCCGTCGGCTTGGCTAGCGGCCATGTGCAGACCTTCAGGCTGCCCTCGGGCGCAAGCGACGACGACAATGACGAGACGATAGCTTCCGAAAAGGGCTTCGGCACCATAGACAAGCTCTGGGACACACGGCGACACAAGGGAAGCTGTCGGACACTCGGATACAGCGTCGATGGCACGTCATTGTACTCGGCAGGCACAGATGGCATGGTCAAGGTCGCAGACTGCATGACTGGCCAGGTCACTGCGAAGATTTGTGTACCGCTAGATCCGTAAGCACAAGAGACATGTATATCACGTGAGCAATACTGACACCGACAGCGCGAATGGCGGCATCGATGCGCCTACCCTCGTCTACGGGCTCTCTCCCCAATCCCTCATCCTCACCACCGACTCGGGCTCACTGCACATCTACGACATTAGGAACCTCAAGGGCGGCGAAAAGGTCTCCCTAAAGCCCGAAAACACACACCGCCCCCACGACGACTACGTTTCCTCCCTCACACCTCTACCGCCCACACAAGCGAGTACCAGCGGCTGGGCCAAGCAATGGGTCACAACGGGAGGAAGCACACTGGCCGTCACGGATCTGCGGAGAGGTGTCATGGTCCGCAGTGAGGACCAGGAAGAAGAGTTGCTCAGTTCGTGCATCGTGACTGGTCTACCAAAGAAGGGCTCAAGTGTAGGCGAGAAGGTCATCGTTGGCGCAGGCGACGGTGTTCTCACACTCTGGGAGCGCGGAGTTTGGGATGACCAAGACGAGCGCATCATCGTCGACCGCTCTAAGGGAGGCGGCGAGAGCCTCGACTCCCTCACTGTCGTACCAGACGGCGTTGGACCCGGCGGAAAGCACATCGCCGTGGGGCTGGGCAACGGAGACATTCGCTTTGCTAAGCTCGGCCCGAATAAGGTTGTCGCAGAGCTCAAGCACGACGAGCTGGCTAAGGAGAGCGTCATTGGTCTGGGTTTCGACGTCACTGGCCGCATGATCAGCAGTGGTGGAAAGACCGTCAAGGTCTGGGGCGAGCAGACCTGGCAGGACGTGGACGAAGACGACGAGGAGACCACCAACGGCAAGCGAGATCACGAGAGCGAAGACAGCGACGATAGCGACAAGGATATGGACGACAGCAGTGAGGACGATGAGCCCAAGCAGAAGCGCAAGAGGAGAAAGAAGGGCAAAGGCGGACAAGCCAAGGGCCATGGTATCACGCAGTTCTTGGGACTGGATTGAAGCGGCAATATGTGGTGACTGGTTGTTCAGCTGAATGCTGACTGTCCTCATCCTGGGAAGCAGCTCGTCGTGAGCATGCAGCGGACGCATAGTTGAAGCAAGGTAGAAACTTCGACTTTATTGGTAGCGCTCCAAAGGTACGCGAAGCAGCCATCACATGTCTTAATAGCACTTCATTAACGCCAACACAGTAATATACAGGAATTACTAATTCTCATACACTTGTTGTCACCACCTCCTGCCTCTGTCGCAATTGCCCCCACTCCCAGTCGGGCCTAGTCCCAAATGTCGTACCTGCTGAAACTGCCACCTCACTCCCTTTCTCACGCCAGCAACACCACAACACCATGGCTAATCCTCAGAAATCGTACCAGCATATCGAGCATGCCTCGACGTGTCCATGCGCGACGAACGCGCTAGGTGCAGTGCTTCCACCCCAGCTCATACCGCCGATATCGCTTACTAACTCGCCATACGCCAGATGACTGCAACTGTTTCTTCTCTGCGCTTTCCAAAACATCCATCTTCCAGGCTGCTAGCCTTGAAGGGCCAGGCGGCGTAGATGGGCAGCTCGATGAGATCGCTCAAACTCACGTCCAGGATTTCGTGGTGCAGAAGTGGAGCCAGCGTGGCGACCCACCGCATGAACCATCATCACAGCTCTACCAGCCTCTTGGAGAAGGCGAAATCCGTGTCTTGGAGCTGCATCCTGGAGAGCCTGGAAGTCCGCTGCGAGGCACTCTACATATCGTCAGCATCGACTTTTCGCACCCTGCAAGAGAGGAGCAATATACACAGCCCTTCGACAATCCAGCAAACACGAGTCGAAGAACCTTGACCTACACCAGACATACCAATCATGCCGTATCACTCGACACAGGCAAGCCGGTGTGGTACACTGCCCTCAGCTATGTCTGGGGCCCACCAATCTTCGAGGATACCATATCCTTTGAACATGGACAGTTGAACATCTCCGCAAGCCTGGCGGGAGCTTTGAACCACTTGAGATCGACTGAGCATAGCGTTGTCTTGTGGACGGATCAAATATGCATCAATCAGCCCGATATTGCGGAGAAGGTGCAGCAGATCCCGTTGATGGGCTTGGTCTACACACATGCTACAAACACGCTCATATGGCTCGGTGATGACGGTGAAGAGGACTCAGCTCTTGCGTTCGATCTGATGGAGACTATCTTTGTGCGGTTACAAGGGACGGATGCGCAAGTGACGCCAGCGGATTTTGAGAGGCTGGATTTTCCACCTAGCCTTGATCGAGCGTGGTGGGCTGTTCGTCAAGTCCTGCGCCGCCCCTGGTTCGGCAGACTGTGGACCATCCAGGAAGCCGTGCTTTCGCGACATCTATTCGTCAAATGCGGCAAGGTTGAGGTGTGCTGGGACGACTTTGCTGCGTGGTGTCATGATCTGGCAGAAACGCATGTGCTCGGCTGGCTGACTGGTAACGCTGAGCTGGATAAGAAGTACAACACGAAAGCAGATGTCAAAGCATTGCCGCCGCATGGTGCTGATGTGGTGAACTCTGTTCAGGCAGAGCGCGTACATGGCCTGACAATCGTTACGAAAGAAGCATTACTGACCATTCTGGTTTCTACACGTTATGCGCAGGCGACAAACCCCAAAGACAAGATCTACGGTGTGCTGGGTATAGCAGATGCCGATATCGTACCCGACTACAATCCCGATGTTCCTGCGAGAGCGGTCTATCACGAGGCCTGTCTGACGGAAGTACCTGATCGCATTTACGAACTATTAAGCTGTGTCGATCACGAACACCCGCTCCAGCCGTCTTGGGTCCCAGACTGGAGCACCCCACGCGTAACGGACGTATTTGGCTATTCGACAAGATCTTGGGCTGTATACTGCGCGGGTGGTAGGCCCGTCACCGGCGCGCAGCCACCCAAGGCTATCGTGAGCGAAGATAAGCAAGAGATCACACTGAGCGGTAAAGCATTCGACACCATTGCCATCCTAGGCAGTGTCAGTGAGGATCCCTTTCTTGATATCGACAATCCACAACGGGGCAATCGTGATTTAGCATCTTACGCCGAGCTTGTCATGGGCGCTGGTCGAACACACACATACCTTTTACAAGGTAGTTCAACATACGACGCCTTTCTACACACACTACTGGCGGGACGCGATGGCTCTGGCGTTGCGCCACCAGATGCAGACCACAGCGAGGTATTCGGGCTCATCCTAGATGCCACGACAGGCAAGTCCCTATGCCTACCTGGTCAGACTATGAGCCAGCGGCGGCAGAAGGGTCACTTCAATCTCGACAGTCTCAAGACCAGGAAGCCGGCAAAGACCCTGGAAGACTTGCAAACGGCGTACCGGGCCGCGTTGAAGATGCGCCGCTTTGCTGTAACCGAGAAGGGCTACTTTGCATTAGTGCCGAGGGGTGCGCAAGTCGGTGATGAGCTCGCTGTCTTCGATAGGGCATGTGTACCTTTTGTGATCAGGAAGCAGCAAGTCGAAGGAGTTGCCGAGAAATTTGAGCTGCTTGGTGAAACTTACGTCCATGGTATTATGAAGGGCGAAGTGTTGGCCAAGGAAGACATTGAGCTTCAAGACATCACGCTTGCTTGAGCGCATCCTAGGCGGTCCATCTTCCCGATAATCGACCATCGATCACGATCCGGTCGGCACTTTTCTACTAGCGCCGACATGTCAACCAGGTCACAAGCAAGCCTCTTTATATGGGGCGGCACTCTATCCTCGGGAGCTTGGCGCCTTCAATTTACGCACGGCTAAGCCATTGGCTAAAGACAACCTCGCTTAGGACTTCTAAGAACATTCGACACACGCTCTACATTGCTTAATATAATCGCGTGGCAACTCCAGCGATACGGCCTTTCTCATCCGGGTTTTGGCTGGTATAGCGTTGCGGTTTCAGGCCTTTGCCGCGGCGGCTCGCGATGCGGTTGGTGGACGCGAAGGAAATGCTCCGCTCATCTGGGGTGCAGGATGTAGGCTTGTTCGCATCTGGGAATGTGTATGCGATATCACCAAGCATGCAATATATGTAAACCTTGGGTCTGGGTTCAGATCTTGAACGTCAGGGCGAAGACATTGTTTATAAGTACCCCGACTACAGCAACGTTGAAACATCAAGCACCTCCACCCGAAGCAACACCAACCATCACAATGAAGCTCTCCACCCCACTTGTCCTTGCTGCGGCAGCCAGTTCGGCATCCGCCCACACAATCTTCGTCAGCGTCAATGGCGGCGCAGTAGGAGATGGTGTCCGCGTCCCCTCCTACGACGGCGTACGCACCACATACCCCCAATCCATCCCTTCCCCCATCTAACTTCCCCCCAGCCCATCAACGACGTCTCCACAAACGACATAGTCTGCAACGGCGGCCCCAACCCCACCGCCAAAACCTCCACCGTCATAACCCTCCAAGCCGGCTCCACCGCCACCCTAACCTGGCGCCACACCCTCACCTCCGGCCCCTCCGACGTAATCGACTCCTCCCACAAAGGCCCCGTAATGGCCTACATGAAGAAAGTCAGCGACGCCAAAACCGACTCCGGCGTCGGCGGCGGGTGGTTCAAGATTGCTGAAGACGCGTTCGACGGCTCGAAATGGGGTGTTGATCGTCTTATCGCCAATAAAGGTGTTCAGACGATCACGATTCCAAAGTGTATTGCTCCCGGACAGTATCTGCTCAGGGGAGAGTTGATTGCGCTGCACAGCGCGAGTAGCAGTATGGGCGCGCAGTTTTATATGGAGTGTGCGCAGATTAATGTTACGGGGGGTGAGGCGAGTAAGACGCCTAGTACGGTGAGCTTCCCGGGTGCGTATAAGCAGAATGATGCGGGGATTCTGTACAATCTTTACACGGGGAGTAAGACGTACACTAGTCCGGGACCGGCGGTGTTCAAGTGCTAAGCGATGCGCGGATAGAAGAGAATAGTCACATTGATGCGCAGACGGTCTAGAATAAGAAAATATTCATTTCAAGGTCGAGTGCCTTCTTTTATAAGCAAAGTATCTAGTATGCTGCCGTTTCATCCCCCATCTCAGTACTGCACCTACTCCAACCTCATCCCACCCAACACTTAGTCGGCGAAAATGTCGACATCCTCACCGTCGTCTACGTACTTAACGTCTGAGTCGGGAAGTCCGACAGTGACATCGTAGTCATTGCCCTTGCGTATCGCAATGGCCCTTGACTTGTTCTTCCTATCCGTGCCCGCGGTAGGCACAACGGCGTGCTTGTCGAAGGGAATAGTGACGTTGAGGTATTGCGGGATATGACGGAAGCTCTTCCAGTAGCTCCTTGTCCCCACGGAGCGAGAGATTGGCTTTGTAGACCTGCTTCAAGGGGTGGTGTTATTGATGTTAGTAATGCGATGGCATGTGGCTTGCGCGGTGCGCATCTGAGTTGTTGACGTTGATGGCTGTGATGGATGTTTTGTACTTTGGGGTGTGAGGGGTAGGAGGAGACAAATGTTTTTGAGTAGCGGGGGAATGATGGATGTAGTGATGAGCCGACTACGAGTCTAGCACAACAGCTAGGAGGCACAGTCACGTAGAAGCAGGGTAGAGACATCCCATTTCAACTAACAAGATCCAACCTCCCGTAGCCATCGTAGTCTCCAACCATACCCACACCGCTTCCCATCTGTCTCGAATCTCCAGTAGTAATCTCCAACACAAGACCTTCGCCACATCGCCACATCACGCCGGTACTAGGTCCCCTTCGTTCACCTCATACTCATTTGCCCTAGGCACTGGGTTGTACTTTTTCTCGATGATGTACTTCGCGATCTCCCCCAAGGTGACGATGACTCGTAGTACGATGTAGATTACATCGTCGCCTTTGAGCTTGACGGTATCGCCCTCTTTGAACTGTGAGATGAACGGTAAAATTAGTCTGTGGTAAGGTTTATGCTGAATGTGGGGTAGAGTAGAGTGCGCTTGGTACGTACTTGAGGCATGGGTCTGTGAGATTTCGAGGGTAGGTATGGGAGATGATGCGTTGGGTATGAGATGTTGCTTTGGTGTTGGGGAGGGAGGTTGATGTATGATGTCTTCGGGGTTTTGGTTGCCTTTCAACTTTTTTGTGACGTTTGCTCTTGTTTATGTGCCACTGATCAGGCAGAGCCTCGTCGTCCTCCTACCTAGGTATGACGTGTCATCAGGCAGTACGGCACCTATCGAGATGACACTGCCGAAAGTATGCAACTGAATCCAGTAAAGCGATCGCCTCTATTGATATTTTGCCTGCTACAGGTTCAAGGATATATGCTTGCAGCTGCGCGTGGGCTACCAAGGTATGCAATGCCAGCAGAGCGTTTCGTGCAGTTTCTACTGGTGCAGCAGTAGAGCCTGATGCGAAGCGCGTGCTCATACGTCGTTGCAGTGCCATGGAGAAGATGGTTTAGCGAAAGAGAGCAATCACCATTGGAAATTATCATAAGAAAAGTATGCGCAACCGCTTTTGGACGATCCGGTGAGCTGGAAACGGCTGCATGCATGAGGTACACTATTCGTTGCGAATAAGACATAGCCTGCATGTAGGGGTCTCACGTAAGCGCCTGAATTCTTGGAACTAGCGCATGTCTTTTCCTTGTAGCGACTGGTCAGTCTGAGTGTGGGCGATAGGAGTGTCCGCACGAACCTTAGTGATACAAGCTTCTATGTCAACATATTTGGAGGTTTCAGCGAGTTGTCGTGAGAAAATCCTGTGAATGAACAATGACACATGTGATTGATCTATGATATCGTGGTGGAGACAGTCTGAAGGACGGGCAAGATGGAAATGCGCACTGACCAGTATTTATGCTCTTTTTTGCAGTCGTCTGTGGCATCGGCCCTTGATCTCAGCATGAAAACTCGATACAATAGCTCAAACCAACTTCACTGTCCATCTTTGCCAGTCATCAGTATGAATCCCGTCCTTATGATGATCAAAATATTCGCCCTCATGCTCCCTCAATGCCATCCGACCAACACGTCGAGCGACCCTCTCTTCTCGATTGACCCATGTAAGTAGAAGCGCTTCAATGCGATCACTAGATGTCATCAAGTACATACAAAATTGGTAGGGTGATGTGATGTCTTCCTCCTTGTGTTCGTCATAACGTAAATACTGTGTCGGCCCTCTGTATTTCCATTGAAAGTACCGAGAACCTGACCTAGGTTCGATACCGCGGTTCTTCTTGAAACCATCAGGGCGACTGGGTTCAATGGACAGTTTGATCAGGAGCTGATCGAGTGCTTCGCGCGTGATACATGCGCCTTCTACGATGATGTAGGACCCCTCTAGAACAGCGCCATATATATTGCGCTTGTCCCTCAAGATCATATGGTGTTCTTTGAGCTTGATGTCAAACATTTTGGCTCGTTCTTCCTTTTCCTCGTTGCTCAAAGACGTGTGAATTATCTGTCTTCTCTCTCTATTAACGAACGTCACTTCGCCATCAAGACTAGCCCAACTCCAGCTCGGCGCCCTGTAGTTCTTATATGTAGAAGTAAGAATTCCGCGTAGTGACCATGCGAGATGGTCCACTAGATGCTCGCTCCAAATCCCAGCAAGGTAGTGGCCCAACTCACCGCTGTCGTTAAGCAGACTTGCGACACCAGCCACGGCGTGAAGCTTGTCTGACGGCATTGTGAGACGACGTCTTGAGTACTCGCAAACACATTCGTGCCATGCCTTAAGCGAAACTGGCCCTCGGTCGTACGTAGCGTGAGGAGCATTACAGAGTCGGGTGCTTGGTAGCCTTCTTGCTTCCACGAAAGCTTTTGTTAAGGATTCTTGCAGCCAACTCTTTTTGAAAGACAGGATGCGACGTTGGGGCTGGCATGCCAAGACATGTGGTCCCCAGGCTTCAGAGACTAATTCTTCTGAACATTCCCAGATCATCTGTTGTTGCGTGTAGTGTATGATGCGGGGTGCAAGCATTCGCTCCTGTGCAGCCCAGCCACGAGTAGACAAAATGCAACCCGCAATATCTATATGTGGCGGATCTATCCCATGGTGAAAGTAAAAAGTCTTATCTTGACCCAATCCAGGAGAGAAGAGAACATTGCGTCTGGTGAGGATCCCTTCGCAGCTATTCATGGCCGCAGTTGCAGATATCATGAGAGAGGAGAGGCCATAGTATGAGGCCATCATTGGTGCCTCCTGCTCCCAGTCATTAGCGTCGTCTTGAATGATGCATAGTGCATCGATCCAGATATATTGATATCCTAGCCGGCGTGTGATCTCAATGGCATCTTCGAAACTTTGGGGGAGCAGTTCCAGACTTATAGCTTGGGCATACTCAGTGATGAGCGATTTGGTGAGTTTTGCTGGCACCTTTCCCCCCCAGCAATGTGATAAAATGACGTATTGGCCCATGTCGCCGTGGGTGGTGAGCAGACTCGGCGCTACAGAAGGATCGCTTGATATCTCGATCACACGGTTGGGGAGTTTTACAGACCCTAATTCAGGACACTTGAGATGATCCGCGCATTGTTCAATCCACGTTTTGATACGGCTGAAGCAGCTCACATCCCATGGATAATTGTGTATTGGGGCTTTAGCGGATGCATGCTTGTGAGTATTTCGATCTAGATCTGCTTTAGTTCAACATGCCACATAGCGCATCCAAAGAGTCGCCCACCGTTCTTTTCATTCGTTGTACACAAAACCCATGGTATCGTATGTTCATAGAAGCCACCGTCTACTTGATTAGGTGTTTTAACATGTAGAAAGCTGCCAGTAAACTCGAGAATGGTTTCGTCCGATAGCCTCATACTGCTCGAACTCGAATCCTTTGGACCTTGAAGGATAGCACAAAAGAATGCGCATCCACCGCAACCACGGCGGCCAGGCCCAAGACTGAGAGCCCTGACCACAGTCTCTGTATAGGAGCCAATCGTATGCCACTCGTCATACCCTTCGGTATATAATCTTGAGGATTTCGGATTCCAAGACTGTGGGATAAGTTGTGAGCAGATGCTGCAAAGCTCTGTAGCCATTGCTACAACTCTGGTTGTTCATACCACCTCAGCAAGGACACAGGCGGAGTTCAACAATTCACAAATTGTTGAATGTGTTGATGAGAGAAGTAAGAAGGGCCAGGTGTGGTTGCACGATGCGGGGTAAGATTGCGGCGCGGTAGATGCGCACACGTGATTGCAGATCGTTGATCTCAACCCTCCAAGGTTGCAAGGCTCTGATCTCAGCCGTAAAAGCGCACAATATCGTCGTGCGGCTTTGTAATTTAGCATTAGAACTTCAACGAGTGCTAGGGGTTATAAGCCTTCTGTTCTAACTAGAAGAAAAGAATGTGAAGTCGAAAACAACTAGAGGGCGTAAATTAGCCAATGAAGCTATGCACCTATCCGCGATCATACCCAGACTCCTACCCCCGGCGGTACCCGCCGGAATGCCCCTTGGGAGGTTACATAAGGCGTTAGACCAATATCATCATGATCATTATACCCAGACTCCCCCATCTTCTCACGCCAGCTCAAGCCCAATCAACGAATCCAGAATATGCGGATACCGCCAAACCCCCATCATCTTCAACCTCTGACGTGCTGCCGGTGGCCTTTGGATACGGGTCTGTTAAGCTGTGAGTGACGCTGAAAGACCACTGCTTCCAATTTTCCACATCTTTATCCTCAACTCCCCAGACTCCAAGGCTGCCCAATAGCCTTCCTAAACCCCCCTTCAAACACATCAATCGTCTGATTCATATTCATCCCACTCGCAATTGCCAGCTGCAACATTATCCGCGCTTGAATAGGATGCACAAATCCTGACTTTGCAAACGAAGGTATCCGCGCTGGACTCGACGGCCCATGCGGACTGCGGGTCCCAACAACGACTTGAAGCCCTTTCTCCATCGCCTCGGCAATCTCGTCTCCGCCATTCGGCACACCGCCATTTCCAGTCCCGGCAATAACAACACCATCCGCGCCGTTGGCGTGCGCATCCAGTACCAACTTTCCATCAAATTCGCGGGCCGCGTACAGTATATCCACCTTCGGCAACGTCGGATACGTCGGATACGCACTCACAGTCCCAACATCGAAATAATACTTCCACAGCGGCTGACTCGGTGTATTGAAGAAAACCGGTAAACTGTTAATGAAGATGCCCAAATCACCACCAGACGTAGGACCAAAAGCGTCCGGATTGGTCGAATGCAATTTCGTGACCCAATACCCAGGTATGATGCGTGCGTTGAATGCTACCATGAGTCCTCTATTCCGCGACTCGGGACTCGCAGCTAGCATGACTGCGTCGAAGAAATTCGCTTCTCCGTCCCAGGAGAGGTGGGTAAAGGGCCGCATACTGCCTGTCCCGACGATGGGTTTCCCGCAGTTGACCAGTGAGTCCATGAGGAATGCTGTTTCTTCGAGCGAGTTTGTGCCGTGCGTGTATACTGCGCCGACGATGTCGCTGTCGGGTGAACAGAGCGCGTCGTGTGCGAAGCGCGTCATGTTCATGACTAGAGCGTCGTTTGTGCCGGTGGAGCCATCGTCTTCGGTGGTCCAGTTGGACACGGCGAGTTGCGTGTTATTGAGCAGGTACGGGTTGCGTGCTATGATGTCTTCGCCGGTTTGGCTGAGCTGTCCGTATTGCGTGTCGTCAAGCGCGCCGTAGATGGAGCCGCCGGCTATGGTGCCGCCGGTGAAGAGGACGCTGTGGGCGGTTTAGATGGTGATACGGATGTTGGGATTTTGCGTTGCACGTACAGGACTTTGGGGAGGCTGCTGTTACCGCCCAGCCATGTTAGACCGAGTCGTTCGCTAGCGGTTGTTGCTTGACGTGGTTGGGAGGCTGTGGGTGCGGCGTTGCCGACCACGCTTAAAGAAGCAGCAATTACAAAGTCACAGAACCGCATGATGATTGACTGCCAACAAACAAAAGACTCGATGCTGTACACCTTGTACTGCTTGTACTTTTATACTTTCACCCATCCCACTCTTGCCGTCGCCCAACTCCTCCGCTTACATCCGCGGGCATTTTGATCTGACATATCGCCGGTGACGAGCCGTGTCTCCTCATGTAGCATCACGACATCGTGCATGCTACTTTCTTGGCCATGTATATATAAGGAAGGTGTGAAGTTTGTGCTGCGAGTAGTCATGGAGTTGTTATCGTTCCTGCGTTATCGTCGAGACATGGGCGAAGCTAGGCTGTGTTGGGGGCTGGGCAAGGCCCCACGTTTGCCAAGAGCGGGGTCGGTAACCAGAGACCTCGTTGCGCCCTCTCGTACTAACGAGAACGTCGGAGATTCTAAGGTCTGCTGTTGCCACGACCTAGACCGAGTAGGAGATGGAGTTAGGGCGCTGCGAAGACTAGGTCATTTCCGGGTCTCTCAACAATCCGAGAGGCGCCCGATTGGAAGCTACGCGCAAGCTATCGGCATCACGTCAAGGCAACTGGACAGCCTTGGAGTCTGGGGATTTGAGGAGAGAGATGTGTTGTTAGATATATAATATGAGTGAGATGGTAAGAAAAATGATGAATGAGATATGACCCTCCCATCCCACGCCTTCCAGACTCTTGGTCTAGATCACAACTCTGTCTCCATTACACCCGGGTTCCCAGGAGGAATACTCACGTGCGAACTCACTTTCCCTCCTCCCACCACCTACTCCCATCCCACCCCTTCCCTGCACTCTTCCCCTTCCCATCCTTCTCACTCTCATGCTTATGAAAAAACGCAAACTCCTTCCCAATATCACTCAACCCATCACCCGCATCGTTAACCAACATGCCCTTGCCCGGTCTCGCCATGAAATACGCATAACGATGGATATCCTGCGAATTATCCATCCAAGGCATGACGTCGTCCAGGAAGGCCCTGATCTCGTCGTCGGTACCTTCGGCGCGGAACTCGGTGACCCAGATGGGGAGGCCCTTGGCGACTTTGCGCGCGTTGGCGATGTGGTCTTTGAAGTTTTGCGCGGAGTTGGGGAGGGTGTTGTACCTGTGGGGGAGGAGTGAGTAGGGGTGCGCGTGAGCTGGAGGGAGGACGTTTGAAGGAGGTTTTTGAAGAAGAACAGGGACGTACCAGTGGATGTTGATAAAGTCAATCGTGCATCCATCGCACGCTTCCAGGAACTTGGCCAGCCAGCCCAGACCTGTGGTATCGGAGGCTGCGGCATTGGTGACAGCGGGTGAACCGAGATACATCGCGCTGTTGAAGTTGGACAGCGGTTCCATGTGTTTCTTCCAACCAGCAACGGCGGTGGGGACGTCGATACAAGAGCCGCCTGCGTCGGGACTGACACCAGAGTTAGCACATACCTCAAACAACCGCCCCCTTGTCTACGCTTATCAGAGACAGCCAACTTACATGCAGTTATCCGGCTCATTAAACCCCATCAACCACGTCGCGAACCCATTATCCTCAAAATTCTTCCTCGCCATCGCCTCGGCATTGTCTTTCCACCTCCCCGTGTGATCGTCGCGCAGTGAATGCAGCATGGGGATGAAGCGGAACCAGGCAGGTGAGAGGGCAGATGAGGAGTCCCAATTGAAGCGCCAGGTAACGTGGGTTCCATCGCCTTGGAAGAGCTTGTTGTAGGCGACGTCGTTGTAGGCTACGCCGCGGCGTTCGTGGGCGGGGGTTTGGGTGAGGGGGTCGTGTTTGGGCTTGCTGCCTTGGGTGGAGGCGGGGGTGTCGGAGGGGAGGGCGAGGGGGGTCGCGGTGGTGAGGATGGAGAGTAGGAAGACGAGGATTAGGGCGAGGAGTTTCATGATATGATAGGCGAGGAGATCAAGGTAGAGACTGGGTGGAGAGAGAGAGTGGTGAGCTTGGGGCAATCGATGGTCTTGAATGGTCGTGCGGAATTGACGCCTAGGTAGTAAGTGAGTGAATCTTGTGAAGGGGTTCTGTGGGAGAATGTGGACAAGTAGATATATGAGTGTATGAGCAGATTATAGGTCCTTGGATCACGCTCGCTGGCCTAGCGCTGATAACGCCTTAGTAGAGGTAAAGTTGGGAACCTTGACAAACGCTTGAAGTAGGGCTTCGGTCACGACCCGGGTGAGTACTCGAAATGATTGCCCTAGAGAAGGCAGGCTTCACTGGCGGGCGGTGCGAGGGTGGTGGATGCAATCAGAAGACTACCAATGCGATCGTTCGCGGTGATTAGGCCAAGACATATAGGTTAGAATGTACTTGGTTCGTTTGTTAGAAGTCGCAAGATGACCATGTTGAGTGGATGATAATGGACCGCCATCTCTCCTTCACCTCACTAGCGCTTCAGCAGTCTAGCTCGCGGTCCGCTATTGGCGACGCATGCCCAGATCCGGAGTGATAGGTGAACCACGGTGATTGATCAAAGTGAGGAGGCGTGCCAAGAATCATCGAGACGTCCAAATATTGGTATACACATGAAGTACATGATACATAGCTCTGCACTGAGCCTACATCTTACCACCAGTAAGCTCCTCGGCCACCTTCTTGACGCGCTCTTTGGCAAGGCCAACACCCTCGCCGCCCTTGAGCTTGTTGAGCATGTCGCCGACACCTTCGGGCAGAGGGCCATCCCATGGGCTGAGACCGTTCCTGCCATCTTCTCTTGGGCCCATGACACCCCTGGCGTCCCAAGCAACAGGCTGCTCATCAGACCCGAAGACCTTCTCTATCGCCTCGTCTAATTGTTGTTCGTCCACGATGAACTTGCGCGCATTGGTGTATAGATCGTGTAGGCGCGAGGCACGGATTTCTTGTATCCGGGCTACTCGGCGCTGGTATGCTCGGCTCCGGGCCTTTGTGATGTCGGGCCGCGGGGGCAGGCTGTCGGTAAGGAAGTCGCGAATGCCCTTGGCGACTGAGGTTTCTGTCAAGATGTCGACTTCGCGCCGTGGTGCCGTAGCCAATTCCCGCCTCTTCGCACCAATGGCCTGGATCTTGGCCATGTACTCGGCCTCTGATGTGACCTTTCGCTCGTGCAGCGCCTTGACACCCTCTTTCAGATTCTCTCTCCGCTTCTCCGCCAGCCTCTGCTTGTATAACCGGTAGTCGACATCCCGGCTGTATGGTCCGGGGGCCTTGACTTCTTTGGGCTCCTTAGTACTCCGTTCGAGGAAGATGTCCGACTCCTTTGGGTGCTTATTCCTTGTCTTGAAGACATCTCTTGGGATGGGGAGGTGGCCCTTTACTGTGGGCTTGGCTGGGTATGTGGGCTGCAGCGGCTTCGGCACGTCGATGTAGTTTGGCGACTGCGGACCGAGGGCGAGAGTGGAAGGTGTGGAGGAGAAGGCACGCACACACAGGCTGCTACTCCAGCCATTGGCGGCTGCAGAGGGTCGGACGGGTATCCTGGGCGGCATGGCGGTGTTGCTGCCTCGTGCACTGGAATGCGGCGATGCGGAGGTGCTGCGCTTGTGTCGTCGCGCCTGCTTCGAAATTGTCGGCGCCAAGCCCCTTGGCCCCACTCTGGCTAGCTCCCGCCTCTCAAAAAAAGTTGCCCATGTCTCGCGAAATCTACTCTTCACTCTTCCCAACCCGCCAAACACCACAGGAAGCAGTCGCCATGGGTGTCCAGAAGAAAGAGTACAACCGCAAGGAGCGCGAGGGCAAGACGGGCGATGGCATGGGAAATGTCAAGACCAAGGGCGCCAACTTCTACCGGTATGTCGCGCAATTCTTTTGCGCCAGGGTCTTTATGTACAGGTATACTGATAGTTTTGCAGTGATGCGAAGAAGGTCAAGCTTCTCAAGCGCCTCACAGGTGGCACAGCCGAGCGCAATGCCAAGGGAGACATCACCAAGGCCGCTGTCTACCAGAACCGCGCGGCGCCTGTCGCCCGTGTCGAGCCCAACAGGAAGTGGTTCAACAACACGCGAGTGATATCGCAAGATGCCCTCGACAGCTTCCGCTCGGCTGTGGAGGCGCAGTCCTCGGACCCGACCACGTTCCTGATGAAGCGCAACAAGCTCCCCATGAGCTTGATCGAGACACCAGGACAAATCCCAGGCCTCAAGCAGCACGCTGCCAAGATTGCCGTCGGTAGTCAGCCATTCTCAGAGACGTTCGGCCCCAAGGCCCAACGGAAGCGCCCGAAGCTCGACTTCAGCTCCATTGAGGATCTGGCTGGTCGCACAGGGAGCATGCACGAGACCTACGTGGAGCGCCTCGAGAACGCCAAGCTGCTGTCGGGTACGTCTGGCGAGGCAGAGCAGAACGAGTCCTTCGCCGACAACCCCAACGGCGAGCTTACATCTGCGCGCGAGTTCATTTTCATGAAGGGCACGTCGAAGCGTATCTGGAACGAGCTGTACAAGGTAAGCTTACAAGCATCGCCTCTCGCAAGCCATATCTAACATACTCCAGGTCATTGACTCCTCCGATGTCATTCTCCATGTCCTAGACGCCCGTGACCCTGACGGTACCCGTTGCCGCTCCGTCGAAAAGTACATCCGCACCGAGGCACCTCACAAGCATCTAGTCTTTGTGCTCAACAAGGTCGATCTTGTTCCCTCCAAGGTTGCTGTAAGTTCACACCCCCTCTCTACCCCCTACACCAATCACACCCTCCTTAAGTCAAGGACCTTTTCCTATTCCATGAATACGGTTCTGTTACAAGTTGGGAAGAGCAAAAGTGGCTCGCTGGCCTAAGATCGTCTTGATCGCGGGTCGATTGGTAACCGTCTTGGTTGCCGATCAATAGAGTCACGCGTGATTTGTTTGAGTTGAGGACCGTCTCTGCACTCGCAGCTTCATGGCGGTACTCTTAGTAATATTTCGCACATTCCGTCGTCGACGCATTATATCATGTTAAGTCAATGACCACGCACTGACACTTGACAGGCTGCATGGGTTCGTCATCTCAGCAAAGAGTTCCCGACTCTTGCTTTCCACGCCTCCATCAACAACAGTTTCGGTAAGGGTTCTTTGATCGCCCTTCTCCGCCAGTTCAGCTCTCTCCACAGCGACCGTAAACAGGTCTCCGTGGGTATGGTTGGCTACCCGAACACCGGTAAATCGTCCATCATCAACACTCTGCGGAAGAAGAAGGTGTGCGTCGTCGCGCCCATTGCCGGTGAAACCAAGGTGTGGCAGTACATCACCTTGATGAAGCGCATCTACATGATCGATTGTCCTGGTATTGTACCACCAAACCAAAACGACACCGATACGGATCTGCTGCTTCGCGGTAGTGTACGTGTCGAGAACGTCGAGTACCCAGCACAATATATCGAAGAAGTTCTGAAGCGGGTACAACCGAGGCATCTCCAGCGAACGTACGATATCAAGGATTCAGACTACAAAGGCGATGCTGTCGCTTTTCTGGAAAACCTGTGCCGCAAGAGCGGTCGTCTGCTGAAGGGCGGTGAAGCTGATATTGACGGCGCTGCGAAGATGGTTTTGAACGACTGGATAAGAGGAAAGCTGCCTTGGTTCACCCCACCACCATACAAGGAGGGCGAAGAATCAACCAGCGGACCCATCAACGCGAAGCGTGAAGGCAAGCTCGGTGAGATGAGCAAGAAGCGGAAGCGAGGTGGTGAGAGTGAGGCCGGTGAGAAGGCTGGTGCAAAACAAGATGAGTCCGACTACGATAGCGACTTCAGTGGGTTTAGTGACGAAGATGGCCTACAAACGGATGGCGAGGACGATGATGAGGAGGAGGTGTCGGATGATGACGAAGAAGGTGGCACTACACTAGAAGCCGCCGACGTTGACGAAGCAGCCGACGATAATGACAAAAGCGAAGACGATGAGGTGGTGGAGAAAGAGCTCGCTGCTATAACATCGGCGCTTTCCAAAGCGAAGAAGCGGCAAAAGACCACGTAAGGTCAAAAAGATAGTTAGTTTATGATTCAAATGATACCCCGATATTACGACGTCTCAATCATTGAACAGTCCCAACCATACTCAACTTGTCAGTATCGACTTTCTTTCCATCACCCCGTGCCTCAACGTCTTATTTGTGCGACACGATTACAAACGATCCTATCGTGACACAGGCAATCCTTTTGTCACACGTCACACAGTGGTCCGGATAGGTTAGCTGGTGGAGTGGCTAACGAAAAGATGGAAGGATCACAAACCCAGGCACAACATGGGTCATCATGCAGCCCGCCGCCTCGCCACCACGCCTCGCGGGTGCCACCTGTCAGCAGTTCGGCAGACGTTCGTCCGACGGATGAGGGGCACGAAGTACTACTAGCATCCCGACAACTCGTCGCGACAATCAGACTGCAAGGCTAGTGTTCCCTATTTCCCACCATCACAACGCTCGATTTCCCCAGACTTAATCATGGCCGCCGATCCAACCCCAAGCAAAGCTGCTCTCTCCCTGCTCGACAACATCGCTTCCCTCAGCACCGGTTTCAAAAATGGTGCAACCGGCGCAAGAGAAGGCTTACTAGACGCATGCCGTAGCCTCATCGCAGAAGTCAGCCACCCATCCGAAAACATGCTGGACATACTCTGGGCCCAACCCACCCACCTAACCACGCTCTGGCTAGCCGTCGAAGTCAAGCTCTTCCAAGCCATGCACTCGGTCCCAGAAACCGGAGCCAGCAGCCTCTCCATCGCAAAGTCCTGCTCCAAAAACTGCTCCAAAAACATCGACCCCGTCATCGTCGCACGCATGCTGCGACACCTCGCCGCCATGGGCACAGTCCGCGAGACCGGCCCTGATATTTTCGCTAATACACCTACGTCTAGTGCTTTCGCAGAGCAAGCATACCAAGACTCTATTTTATTCATCGCAGAGGACTTCCAGCCTGTGCACCACTCCATGAAATCTTATTTCGAAGCCAGGGACTGGAAGTGTCCGGACTCTGGTCTTGATGCGCCGTTCCAGCATACGTATGGTTGTAAGGGGAGTCATTACTTTGAGTACATGCAGCAACGGAATCCTGAGATGGGGAGGAGGTTTGCGAGTATGATGGGGAGTTGGAGTAAAGGAAGGCCGAGGTGGTTTGAGGCGGGATATTATCCCGTAAAGGAGAGGTTGGTTGATGGGGCGGAGGCGGGGAAGCCTTTTCTTGTTGATGTTGGGGGTGGGTCTGGGCATGATGTTGAGGGGCTGAGGGAGGCGTTTGGGGGACGGTTACCGGGGGGGTTGGTGTTGCAGGATAGACCTGAGATTGTGGAATTGGCGAAGATGGGGCATGGTGCAAGGGCTATGCCACATGACTTTTTGACTGAGCAGCCTGTCAGGGGTGCAAGGGCGTATTATCTGCATTCCATCATACAAGACTGGAACGACGACGTCAACACCCAGATTCTGAAAGCGATTGTGCCGGCGATGACGAAAGGGTATTCCAAGGTTCTCGTTAACGATTTCGTCGTGCCGGATCAGGGTGCGCATTGGGTGCAGAGTAAGTTCTCCACTCTCATTGCTCGATGGTGTGATAGTGTGATGGGTTGCTAATGCGTGGTAGCGTGTTTGGACTGGGAGCTCATGGCTAGTCTTGGGGCAAGACACCGGACGGAAGAGGAGCATCGCAGGATGTATGAAGGCGTGGGGTTGAAGATGATGGGTGTTTGGCGGCATCCGCATAGTTTGGATTCGCTGATTGAGCTCGAGCTGGCTTGAGTGGATGTTGGAACTGGAGTACTGGTGCGCTTGATAGATCATCACCTCGCGTCTGGATGGAAGCTACGCGCATAGCTTTTCACTAGAGGCGATGGGCTTCACGCGAGAACTCAAGGCGTTCTCGCGAGTGACTTTGGGCGTGTACATTGTGGGGATTGGAAAAGTTTGAATCGGTGGTCTTTCAGAGTCACCCACAGCCTAACAGACTTCGTCTCCAAAGGCCATCGGTAACACGTCAAACGGAAGCTTTCTTAATGCAATCGTTTATATACATACATATTACATACGAGCGTCCAGAATGTGCAAGAAGATATCAGAATTGAAATGCGAGTCGAATGTTCTAATTACATATTGACCAGCCTGACCACCGATGACGTTGAAGCAAAAACGGCATTTCACGAGAAACGAACCTCAACCTTCGACATCAATAACACATTCTTTGCCTTCTTCCGAACCCGAACAGCAATAACATCTACTCAAATCGAGATCGACATCTGTGTAATTCAGGCAGAATTCTGGGTCTCACGTACGATTACTCGCCCGAAGGTCCCGAAACACGCTTTCCACTGTCAAACAAAAAGAGACTAACGGTCACATTCTGTCCTTCCGCCTTTTAAACAATTAAGGCATTTTCCTCTTATTCAATCTACTAGACAAATGGACCTGTGACGCTATTGGCCGAAATTTAGAATCAGCAGCCTACAGTCTGGACCTTTATCCGCGAGGCAGTGCATGCTGTTATGGGCTCCGACATTACACCGGATAAAGTTAAAGTGGGAGGCGCATCGAAAATGGCGTGTATGTATCATGCAATATCCCAGCGTTCAAGAAATTGTCTAACTATCTTACTAGACGGAGCGCTTAATATACTTAAATACGCTAACCCGCCGCCTAATTTGCAAATAAAGCCCGCTAGAGATATAACCACTGCACTAGAGCCCTATACATTTGCTGCATTCGCTTATTAGCTTAGCGTTAACCCTGTTAAGGAGGGTGACTACTAGGACTAGACCGCCGGATTAGCTCGTCACCGGAGTAACACACCGTGAAAGAGGGGACTATTTTAGCACTAAAAGCGATGCATCTGCCGTATTAATTCTCTTGAACAATTCGTTTACTTCTCGCAATGCAACTTCACGATAATGCGTCTTTCATGTCCTTGACCTATTCAGTCACTTCCATTTCTTCATTCCGATGCAGCCGAGTGGCACAAGGATAGCTTTATGTGAATATAATATGTCGTTCCAAACCATCACTTCAGCTCTTTTCTAGCATGTGTGCGTCAGATTATATATGAACAATTTCGAGTGGTTTGCCGCAAAAGGCGAGATATCATCAATGGTAATCTGTTTAACTGGATAAAAGACATGGGTAGAACGTACTTTCATGGAAGTCATGGTATTACAGTTGTCAATGTCTCACAAAAAGTCTGACCAACGCTCAAACGCTCGATGAGATGACCCCAGGACTCTCTTCTCGGAATAAGAGGTGATATAGGTGACGATATTCGAGCTTGAGATCTAGGCCGGCTTCCATCCAATGATGAGGTCCAAATGTGCGAACTACAGATGCGAGTCAAATATAGCTACCACCTGATTGGCTGACGGGTCCGGTAGCGCACAAACTGCTCATGATCGCGGGTACCAACGTGCGCGTGTACCTTGGTACCACCGGTTGCGAAAACATTTCGCGCACGCATAAGTATCCATGCAGCTGACAACATTTTCCATTGCAACAGCTTTCTCAGACACCAGCCTAATTGCCAACGTTCAACAATGTCCGACACACGCGATCTCGACATCACCAGTAATGTATGCGAATGGATCACAATCACCGCGCCAGAAAGCATACATTACGCAAGCTCACAGTCCAATCAACTATGGCGTACCGTGCTTCGGGCTCTCATTGATCTGAAGAGGTGTGACGGGGTACAAGGGTGTGACTGGAGTCGCGTTCTAGAGCAGCCGTCTGAACTATACCTCTGGATATCCTGGACCCACAAGTCTGCCTACGATGCGCATGTCGATATGGACAGACATCGCCATCTCCATCAAAAGCTGGAGCTGCTGTCATCCTCAGTAGTAAAAACAAAGATCATACAGTATGACATGCCCGGTTGCTACTCTGGAGGCGCCCGGTTAGCTCGATCCTGGCCGAGTGTCACTTTGATGCAGTTTCCGGGCAAGCTCACTGAGGAGCAACGCGATCAGATCGAGTCCAGTCCGAGCATGGCGATGTGCACTGAGAGACACAACCTGTTTATTGATCAACGGAAACTTGGCGGCTTTGTGCTCCTCGAGAGTGATAGTCACGGCGAACTTGTTACGCTGGGACAGGACACATATGTCATGCTCGACCGTTGGGAGAACCCTGCCCGTGAAGAAGAAGTGAAAGGCATCGGTAAACCCAGAAAGCACAGGGCGCCGGCCCGTGATCGGTGTGATCGTGCTCGATCACCGCCTCCTCGTTTCGTCGACCAAATGAGGGCACTGGGCTGTAGCACGATCGAGACCAGGCACATGCGCTTCACCCACATGCATGCCCCTACCGACCCGCACGAAGTAATAGAGTTAGTCGCAGAGGATATGGAGGCGAAAAGCTTCGAGTTTGACTGGGAAAAAGGCAGGAAAATGTGGAAGAAGAGAAAGAGAGCGAGAATGTCGCGCATGAGGTATGGGTGCAGGTGTGGTACTCTCACGACGGAAAGTGAAGCAGCTATAAAGAGGCAGATGCTGCTAGCTGAGGACAGGGATGTCGAGGCTGAAAGAGGAGACAGGAGGAATGGACTGCGAGCGAATGCGCAGTTGAAGCTGAGAAGGAGGGACTACAAAGGCATGTGTTGAGGTATCTGCCGCTGTAGCGATATCGCTCACCAATGAGAGGCATGTATAGCCTCGTTGGTACAACCATCGCACTAGAGTTACTTTCTTCGTCCGCAGTATCAATCGATTTATGACGATCACGACATCAAGCTAAGCTCAACAGAGCTTAGATCGTGTTTCACAACGGCGTCAACTTTGGAATCCCCGAGGTCCGACCGGAACAACACGTACTGCCGTTCGCTCACCTCATCTCCCACTCAACACCGCGCCTTCGTCACATCGTATCCCCGTCAAGTTGCGCAACAAGAGCTGTGCTACCTTTAGTCCGTCATTCATGCGAGCATTGGCATCGCCTCCTGTTTGCTGCCTCGCCATTGAAGCTACTCACACGTGAGCAGCTACCTGTAGCTGGCCATCGCACGTTCTCCTCTTTGTCAGATCAGCAGGCATTGCTGCAGAAATTAATACAACGTCTGTCTATACGTCATCTACCTGGGTTTAGATTCCAGTACAGACATAGTGGAGCATTCGAGTGGCATCGCGCTCAATTGAGGCAGTTTCTAGTGCACTAGACCCAATTCGGCAGCATACATCCAGAGCACCCTGTTGGTGACGACCTGGCAGTCTGACGAACGTACCCGGCTTCTATACGTATCGATTGCGTGAGGGGCAGGCACGATGCGGGGCATATCGACGTTCTCAACCATTCTCTTTCCTCTTCTCTCTACATCCACAGTCTTTGCTTTAGAACAACAGCCCTTCGAATTCGGCGCCATGTCTGCACCCCAATACACGCTTCCTCCGCTACCATATGCCTACGATGTTAGTATAGCCTGAGATGACGTTGTTACCCCGCGCACGGTATGCTCACAGTTCTAGGCATTGGAACCGCACATCTCCGCCCAGATCATGGAGCTGCATCACAGCAAGCACCATCAAACCTACATCACGAACTTGAACGGTCTTCTCAAGACCCAGGCCGAAGCTGTCTCTACCTCGGACATCACCTCGCAGGTCTCAATACAACAGGGAATCAAGTTCAACGCAGGCGGACACATCAATCACTCCCTCTTCTGGCAGAACCTCGCACCTGCAAGCTCGGATGAGGCCAAGAGCTCCGCTGCTCCTGAGCTGCTCAAGCAGATCAAGGCGACCTGGGGTGACGAGGACAAGTTCAAGGAAGCCTTCAACGCCGCTCTGCTCGGCATACAGGGAAGTGGTTGGGGCTGGCTGGTCAAGACCGATATGGGCAAAGAGCAGCGGCTGTCTATTGTGACGACCAAGGATCAAGACCCTGTCGTTGGCAAGGGCGAAGTTCCGATCTTCGGTGTTGATATGGTGAGTTGCTGGCTCTTCGACCCTTGAGGCCACAGGCGACTAATTTGACATGCAGTGGGAGCACGCATACTACCTCCAGTACCAGAACGGCAAAGCTGCATATGTCAAAAACATCTGGAATGTCATCAATTGGAAGACGGCGGAGGAGCGTTACCGAGGATCGCGCGCCGATGCTTTCAGCGTGCTCAAGGCGTCCATGTAAGCGGGCGGAGACATCATGTAGGGGCAGCACGAAACGATGTGAATGATATGATGGTTTTGCGATCGCGACTTGACATACATACATACCTTCACTGAAGAGCACCATGGTGGATCTTAGCGCCCGAGCTTGACCAATCGGGTACTCTTCCGAAACTTGCTCAAAGACACGCATTCACTCTCAAATCTCAAACATTGCAACACATGTCACTGAAACAGTGCGTAGACTACAAAGCCTTTGCATCTTTGCTACCATCGATAATCATTCGCTCGCAATTTCCTACCCCTCGGCGCCGATCGATCTTAGGCTTGACTTCCTACACTCGTATACTTACACACTGTCCATTCACCCAACTACGCTCTTCCATCGTCATTCTTCTACTGTTGAAAGGCCGAGTTCATATCCCTGTATCCTTCGGGTCTCCTTCACCAGAGTCTAGCAATGTGCAACGGCAGCTCAACGCGCGTCAGCCAAGGAGGCTCGATAGCAGTACTGCGACCAACATCCCACCTAGCGCACACACATCAAGAACAAGAGATGGTTCTACTCTTTACCAACCCATTGTCAAAACGCGGGACCAACGTTGAATGCCAAGGGCTCGACGACGTTTTGCAACAGGATAGCCACCGGCTGGTCATACAGTGAGTTCAGTCCGTCACGGTTGCGTTCTTCCAAAGGGCTAGCGCAATGCTGACGATGCTATTAGTTGTGACGGTGATCTCTGCTCGTCAACGCAACAAGGCGCATTGGATGCTTTGTACTCTTTTGAAATAGAGTCGCCACAAAGAGGTTTTATGCAACTACCAGAGAAACTGCACCTCGGCGTTGGTGACAAAGGAATTGTCGGAAGAAGGATTTCGGTCATGACAGGGTCAGCACAGCAACCTTTGACTTTAGCGGAGGGTATTGTAGGATGGAATTGAAAGAGTATCAGTTGTGAACACGGTATGTGGCCAACTGTTCCATGGTGAAGCATCTATCAAAGTGAAGCTAGAGTGGCGATGAACAACACATGGCCATTTTACATCGTTCCATCCTCGCCGATCCAGAAGTTCTCGTCTCTATGCCGCTCAAAGTCGAAGTCGCCGAATGTCAGCAGGTTTGGCGTAGTCACAGTGTCGACTGTACGAGCGACGGCGCGTTCATTCTGACTATGTGAGCAAACGAAATAAAATTGGTGGACCACTTACTGGGTTAGCCTCGTTTCCGGCTTGTACAGATTGCGTCACTTAAGATGCTTCGTCACCCTCGAAAGCCTCCGCAATCGTGTTTCGAAAGACATACTCGATGAAGTCGTGATTCTCGGGCAGCTCCTTTGCTTGTGCAGCGTTGAGCAAAGTTATGTACAGCTGCCCACCAAGAGCCTCCCAGATATATAGATATCCTTTCCCTCCGTCTAGCTCGTCGATGAAACTCTTGAAGACATCGGGAGGGGTATCATTCTTGCTGTGTATCGCATACTCTTGCTCGGTTGTTGCAGTCGCGATCGGCGTCTCACTACTGGATGACAAAGTTCGATTCGAAGTGCTAGTAGAGCTCTCGCTGAGTTCGATACTTGCGGGTAGTTCATTCCCACGATGTTCAGTCATTCTCGACGAAACCATGTCATTCGGCGGAATATGGTGGTCATCTCCAGATGTGGTTTCGGGATGCACGATCGTCGATGCAGGTATTCTGGGCGGCTTTGGCGTTTCTGATAGCGACCTTTGTCCAGCCTGCGCTACACTGACAGCTCGTCTTTGCTCTGCAACATTCTCTAGCTCTTCTCCCGGCACTCCGCCATCGTTGATACCAATCCATTTGATGAAGTCATGGGATTCAGAAATCTCTTTCGCTTGCGTGGCTGTCATTTTCGCAACGTACATATAACTTCCGATATAGTCCCATCTAACCAGTGAGTTCTCGACCCCGTCAAGTGTGTCGATCAAGGCTTTAAACTTCTCCCATGGCGTGTCGTGCTCGCTAGCGATATGGTACCACTGTACAGGGTCAACACTGGAGTCTCGTCTTTCCTCTGCGAAGTCCTCTAGCTCTTCTTCCAGCGCTCCGCCTGCGTTGAGACCGATCCAGAAAATCCAGTCATGCGAATCGGCTATCTCTGCTGCTTGCTTACTGTTGAGCATGGTGACGTACATGTAACTTTCAATACTGTCGAATCTGGCCAAGAATCCCTCACCTCCGTCTAGGTTGTCAATGAGGGTTTTGAAACTTGTCCAAGGCGTGCCATATTTGGAAGAAATCATGTACTCTCGTTTGAGATCGGCTGTGGGTGTCGGTGTCTCACTACTAGATGACGATGTCTGGCTCGAAGTAACAGTGGAGCTCGCGCTCTGTGTCGTGGAAGTCATATCCGTGGTCGACTGCTTAGAAGTAGTCTGCGCGGTGGGAGTTCCCTTGGTACTCTGCGTCGAGGCTGTTTCGGTAGGCTTGTCTGTCCCACTAGGTTGAGCTGTCTGACTCGGTACTTCGGCGTCTTCCCAAGGAAAGTCCTGGAAGGCCTCCATTGCAGTTTTGCACTGAGCTAAAGTACCACCAGCCTTTACGAACTCGCCCGCGCCTGACATGACTTTGGATTGGACGTCGGATGATAAGTCGTCAAAGTTCTGAGCTAAGTTCTGCGTCGACTTCATCCAGTTCAAAGACTGACGAGCGAGTTGATGGGCACGGGTGAATGTGTCGAAAGCACCTTTCGTGAGCTCGTCTCCGGGGATCGACTTCTGTATACCGTTCAAGGAGGAAACAAACTTGCCCGTGTCACCAATGGCTCCTGTAAGTGGACCGGAGATAGCACCAGCTGTCCCTCCAGCAAATGCCAGGGCACCTGACGTGACGGCATCCACACCGCCGATAGCCCCGCCGAGCGCGGATGTCGCACCTTTTGCAATGCCTCCAAGAGCACCGAAAAGGCCACCGACCCCACCACCACCGCCGTCATTGTCATCGTCGTCCTCATCAGGTGTTGTAGCTTCGGCAGGCTTGGCGCTGATACCCCCGGGGAGCGTGGTCTCGCTGCTCAAGTCCGAGGGTAAGGTCACAGTCTGATCTCCGACGATGATCTTGCTGGCAAAGAGCTGTGCAACGGAGCCATCAAGCAGCATTACTTCGATCGAGTCTTCATCCGAGAAGGGAAGACTGTAGCCAATGCCACCAATGATAGCTTCGAGACTAGTATCAGATGGGATAGCTGCAGGGGCAGTAGAAGCTTGCGATGGCTGGTTCGAAGACATGGTCCCAACCTTGCTGGTCTGAGGTTGCTGACTGGCTGTGATGACAACTGTGCTTGGTGCACCGTTAGAAGCCGTGACAGTGGTTGTTACAAGACTCAGAGTGGGCGTGGCAGATATAAGTGACGATGGTAGCGCAGTGTTGGACGATGGTCGTGCTAGTGTCGAAGAGGTGAAGAGCGAATTTGAGGATTGTGGGCTTTGGAGACTTTGTGAGCTTTGAGAAGCGGATGATCGAGCAGCGGACGAGTGCAACGATGATGGCTGAGGACTAATTGATCGAGTTGTAGAAGAGGAATTGGGAGCTATCCCGCCTGTGGTTGGTGCGACAATAGGAAGCTGGCTCGTTGCAGTTAGGCTTATCGCGCTGGCGTAGACGACGCTAGAAATGTTCGAGCTAGGAAGACCACAAGCGCTCGAAGATTTGGAAGAGGTTGCTGCCGATGGGATTACGAGAGAGCTCACGACTACCGGCGCTGTGCCTGAAGACGTGTGAACTCTGGTGGAAGACGTCGCCGATGTGCCAAGACTAGTCGAAAAGGCGGTTCCGAGCGAAGATGCAGGTGCTCCAGAGGGAACGATACCGGTGCTGGAAGGATTGGAAGCAGGTGGTGGAAGATCTCTGGGTACCAAACGCTCTTCGTCTGCATATGCATTAGTTATCAGCCATTCAGTAATGCGTCAGGCTCCACACAACAAGATCGGAAAGGTCGTGGGGTAGGAATGCGTGAACCCTGCAAAGAATCAGTACGAGGGATAGCGCTTGAAGTAGCTTCATCTCCGTCTTCAGGCCGTGAGTGCGATATATGGGTACTGGTGATTGTAGTGTGGATTGCAAAGAATAATGTTTCTGAAGATGCTAAGAGATACAGATACGGTGCCACACATGTCTCTTATATCTGAGAACTGGACGCATGCTTACCGGTCAACTGCACCCCTCCATCAAGATGGAAGCACTTCGATCGGGACCACTGAGGGTTTCCACGTCAGAAGCTGCACAGGTCTCAACCCGAGACCCTCACCGCCGCTGTTGATTAAAAACGGTGAGCCGATCGTAAGAGTTCAATGTGGGCGCTACGTGAGGACTGCAGCTTTTCCGGGGGCGATTCAACTCGATATGAAGACGAACGACCAACACCGTCGCGGTCTTGGTAGAAGGTCTTACACAGAGGCCTTTCTCGCGTCTTTGAAGGCTTGATGATGAGCAATATGCGCCAATGTGGATGGAACAGTCATATCAGAATGGGTCGAATATGTCGGCTGTCTTCATTTCCGAGAGTGTCACAAGAGCTCTGCCACCTCTTTCTTGACGAATTGATGATTCAATTGATGTAATCGTGCGGCAAGGGAGTCATTTGGTGGTATTTGTCACCACTCGACAGTGTCACTGTGTTATTAGTGAATTGCTCAAGCGCCGTGACTCTGTACGCTGCCAAGGAAGGTAAGATACACAAGACGCAGGAGAGGCCGCCACACGTACAAGTAAAGTAGAGTTTGAGTGGAAGTGCAAGGGTTAACTACCCGGGCTGCAAGTCGAGGCGAGCTTGTCTAGCATTCGGGCTGGAGAGTGCTAGAGGGGGGAAACGCGACAGGGAGTCATGTGCCAGACTCAAAGGGCCTTTGAATCGCACTGACTGTGGCGACGTACCTTGTTCAATTCAGGGGTGTGTGCTCAGCAATTCGTGGAAGGAGCATTGTGCGAACAAGCACTGTGCGTATTGTTGCAACCGCCCCCAGTTTCTTCCGAGTCGATTGTTGGTGTCCATTGGCAGGCTCGGCCGCTCGGCGCTTCGGCTTTGTGCCCCACAATTATTTGACCCACCCAATCGCGAGCAGGCTGCGAGAGCCCTGCACCTCATACTTATTCTATATAAATACACAGTTCCTTGCAATACGAACTCGATGATTCAGAATACATGTCGTAGAGTCAGCACAGTCATGAAGCTTGAGTCCACGATGTCTTCACCTTATACTTATCCTACATATATACATGTCGACACCTACGGTTGCTTACAGCACCAACTCGATGATTCGGAATATATATTGTAGAGTCAGCACAGTCACGCTGCTTGAGTCCACGATGTCTTCATCTGTTTGACTCACGTAGAAGAGGATACTCTATAAAAGAGAGAAGTTTCGCATCTCCAAAAACTACTACCTTTGTGACCTTTTGATTAAGTCTGTTATACTTGCTACTACTACTACTACTACTACTACTGCTACTACTACTACTACTACTACTACTGCGTCTATCCAGCCCTTTCTGACTATAATATCTTCAAGTTTGCAAAACTTTTACGCACAGAACTCAATCAAGCATCACTCGTCGTCAGTGCAGCTCTATCGAAGATGTGAGTACCCTTCAATTGCGATATATCTCACTAATAGAGAATGAGGTGCACGTTTTCCACCAGGATTCTCTCGACGCAGGATGCGCGGGGCCATTGGACGCATACAACATTCACCGACCAAAGCGACTGTGGGAACGAAAGGTGCCGGTACTCTGCGAGTAACCCGAACCGACAGGCCCAACCCCAACAAAGAACCTGAGCCTGCCCAGTAGCCGATTTCGACCACGTTTAGAGGCAGGATATGAAGATATCAAAGGTTCAAGGATGAGTGGTCGATCTTACAGATTGCTTCATGTGTTTGGGGCGAGGGTAACATAAGGTCTTACACACATCAAAGTGCTTGTTAAAGCAGTCTGCAGGCGACTAGGCTATTACGTACACTCTAATCTCCATACTTGTAAACGTGGTCATGTGCCTTACTCAGAAACCACGCCTCTACCTTCTCCGCAGCAAGTTCGTCGTGACGTTAAGCTGATGTGGAATATATAACCCTCATCTGTCCAGCCAGGTGTACCTCCGGTGAGAAGGACTTCACCAAATCTTCTGCAAGACCCAAAATCCAGTAGGATTGGGTTGTCATTGCCGTCAAGAGCGATTTTTGTGGGATTGAGATCGTTATACGCGAGTCCAAGACAATAAAGGTGTTTCAGAGCCGAAAGAATACCGCACATGCAAGCCTCTATATCAAGAGACTGTAGGACATCCTCGTGACGGTATTGCAAAATAACACTGTACTTATCCAGAGCAATACCGGTAACACGACTGCGATTAACAGTGCAACCATGAAACCTGATAATGTTCGGATGGGGATTCTCTTCGAGGAACTGTAACACCTCTGCTTCTCCGAGTAGCAGCTGGGGCAGAAGCTTTGTCTCCGCTTCATTGTCCAGACACAATAGCTTGGGTCGCTTGATGTAGGACTTGTCCCTGGTTTCTTCTGGTACTATGGATAGACTGGTAGTCTTCAGCGGATATATCTTCTCGTCGGGGACTTGTTGCAAGAGTCGATTCAGATCCTCAACAGTCAGATCATATTTTCTCATATCCGTCGTCTGACCGAACCATGCTCTCTCGTGATCATCGATGTACGCGAAGGTGCATCGTATGAATGCGCCGGTCTCAATGTCTTCGACTTCGCAAAGGTGTTTCAAATCTCGTTTTGAGCGGATGTTGGCGCTGGTACATGAGTCAACGCCCACTGGTTCGATTTTATCGAAGTAGACGCAGGCCGGAGGTGGAGATTGAAGACGCAGCACGCAGGAAGCGGAACGCAGCACGGAGATGCGGGACGGAGACGTAAATTGGAGGTGGGGGATAGATACGAAGTGAAGTTATCGCACACGTAGAATTTTCGAAGTATCAGTTAGCCAAAGCTGAAGGGGAACGCGAAGTACTTTAAGAAGTCGTTGGGACCAGCGTCGCTCGGTGTGAGTGTTGGTCGTTGTTGGCGTTCCCCACGGGTATTTTACGGCATATCAGGTGATGGGGGCACCGTTCTCAAACCTGGAAGCCTCGAAGCTGCTCATTGGCTGGCTATGCCAACAATGCAACAAAGGCAGCGGAGCCACAGCATCCAGCCCCCTGGCCCGGAGTCACTCTTCGATGTCAGGTCAACATTTGGCACGTGACTATAGATGCTACACAACAGAACCTCGCCTTGAGTCGCTGAAGGATGGGGCGAAGGCTCTTGAACGTATAATAAAGCCCCAACCTGTGCGATGGAAAGGATGATGCGTATGAGAAAGCAGGAAGGCGCTGGGATGCAGACTGCTGAGCCACTGACGTGCACTCGGGCTAGCGTACCGCCGCACTCAATCTGCAGCATCGCACGACAGTACTTTCCTTCGTGTTGCGTGTCTCAGTTCAAAGATGTCTTCGAGCTTTTGGAAGCAATTTAGCGATGAGGTGGCGTTGGAGCATGAGAACGGGAAGCTGTGCACTCTCGAGTCTGGTCGATGGCGATGGCATCGGAGGTCGGCAAGTGCATGACGTCGCTGCTGACCTCATCGTGATTGGCTGCATCCTCAGCCAGTGGGCCCGAACGCTTCAACCCACAATCTGTGTGGTCATCTTCGCGTCGTCCGCTCTACACGCTCGCTCTACCTCACGGCCGAATCTCGCTCATCCAATCCTCACGGAAATAAAGGTCGGAACCGAGTCTTCGATCGCGTCCCGTGACTGACCTGGCGACAAAGGCTCCGATCTTACCGCAGCGCCGCAGCGCCGCATCGCCGTGATCCTTCGCACCATGTGAACGCCGAGGGTAGAGCATTTAGGCAAAATGCAAACGACGCGCTAACATCCCGCTGTGGAGTCTCCACACTCATGGGCTGCCAACTCGAAGAGGCGGGGGCTGGCGGCATGGGCGTCCGCGGACCGGCAGATACGCGCTGTTAATATATGCGACGCGCGGTGGCTGCTCGGTATGCCTCTCGATATGCAAGCTGGACGATGAAGCTTGTTACTCTACCAGAAATCCGGATCTAGATGGCATTCATCTTGAGCAGGCCATCGCAAGACAGAGGCATCGGGTTGAAAAGGCGGTCGGTCTCGTGCCAGCTCCAACACGTAACGATCTCGCAAAACGGTCGATTCAGCCGTGATTGCTCAGCATCTGTGCGCCCAAACGCGTTCTCCCCGCGTCGCCTCCACCCTCCGCGACTCTTGTCAATAGTGCGCCCAGCCGTCAGTGGCTTCTAGCCTGCTTCCTCGCGGGACGTTACAAGCAATGAAGTGCCAATGCCACGACAGCCACCAATGCTTGAATCGCTGCCGCAGCCCGAAATAAGCGTTGGTGCCATGGAGCTTAACCGTCTCTTTATCCGCCATGGGAAAGCTTCGCAACATCAACCACTCAGCGTGTAGGCCCGTTACCCGAGACAATGGTATGCTGACTTGGGTGGCCGCCCGAGCGAAATGGAAATGCATATGTAGGACTGCATTCCCCATGTCTTCCCTGGTGTTGGGATTCAATTGTCAAGGGCTTCGCGAAGAGCTTACTGAGTAACCCTGCACTTTTGTGCCTTATCCCATTCTTTGACGATCTTTACTTCGATCTTTCACTCACGAACGCACTCGAATCGTCATCATGGCTCCAGTCGGTGGTGGTGCCGGCGACTTTGAGGTGGCCGCTCTGGCTCGCCGTCAAGCGCTCGCAGGTGCATCGGGACCCATGGCCCTGGTCAAAAACGCCAGAGTGTTTGGTATCGCATGCTTTGCCTGCCTGGGTGGACTGTTGTATGGTTACAACCAGGGTGTCTTCTCTGGTGTTCTGACCATGCCATCCTTCAAGGAACGTAAGTAACGTCTCACCACTACAACTGCAGGCAAGTCACTTACAGATGCTCAGACATGGGCGACTACATCGCGAATCAAGAAACACTTGAATGGAACTCGTCCAAGCAGGGCTGGCTCGTCTCCATTCTTGAACTCGGTGCATGGTTCGGAACAATGTACTCTGGATTCATCGCTGAGATCCTCTCCCGCAAATACGCCATTCTCGTCAGCGTCGCAGTCTTCATGGTCGGTGTCGTCGTTCAATGCACTGCTTCCGCCGGTCAAGGCCACAATGCTATTCTCGGTGGCCGTTTCGTTACGGGTATGGGTGTCGGTGCCTTGTCCATGATTGTCCCCATGTACAACGCCGAGATCGCACCTCCCGAAGTGCGAGGTGCGCTTGTGGGTCTTCAGCAATTGAGCATTACCCTGGGTATCATGATCAGTTTCTGGATCGACTACGGCACCAACTACATCGGTGGCACTGGGAGAGACGGACAGAAGGAGGCTGCTTGGCTTCTCCCTCTCGCTCTGCAACTGGCTCCCGCTGTGCTTCTCGGTGCTGGTATGATCTTCATGCCTTTCTCTCCCCGTTGGCTCGTCCATCACGGCCGTGAGGCAGAGGCGCGCCGTGTACTCGCCAACCTTCGTAGCCTTCCCCAGGAGCACGAACTCATCGAGCTTGAGTACGCCGAGATCCGCGCGCAAAGTCTCTTCGAGAAGAAGTCTCTGGCCGAGCGCTTCCCCCATCTTCAGGACATGAGCGCGTTGTCGGTCTTCAAGCTGCAATTCGTCGCCATTGGCAGTCTCTTCACTACTAGGGGCATGTTCAAGCGTGTCCTGATCTCCACGCTCACCATGTTCTTCCAACAATGGGTAAGTGACCACCTGCGGACCGCATATAGGATATTTACTGACTGATTCACCAACGTTTAGACGGGCATCAACGCCATTCTGTACTATGCCCCAAGCATCTTCCAAGACCTTGGGCTATCGGGCAATTCGATCAACCTTCTCGCCACAGGTGTTGTTGGTATCGTCATGTTCCTCGCAACAAGTAAGTTCTCACCGTAACTAACCACTTGACGTCCTCGCGCTAACGAATCTACAGTCCCTGCGGTCATGTACGTCGACAAACTGGGTCGTAAGCCCGTACTCGTCAGCGGCGCCATCGGCATGGCAGCCTGTCACTTCATCATCGCCGGTATCTCTGCCAGCTACGAGGACAGCTGGGCCAGCCACCAGGGTGCTGGTTGGGCTGCCTGTGTCTTCGTGTGGCTCTTTGTCATCTTCTTCGGCTACTCATGGGGTCCATGTGCTTGGATTGTCATCGCGGAGATCTGGCCCATGTCTAACCGTCCGTATGGTATCGCGCTTGGTGCTTCGTCTAACTGGATGAACAACTTCATCGTCGGTCAAGTCACCCCGGATATGCTTACGCATCTTCGCTATGGCACCTACATCTTCTTCGGTATCTTCACCGCCATGGGCGCGGCGTTTATCTTCTTCTTCTTCCCGGAGACCAAGGGCGTTTCTCTCGTAAGTTTTTCCACTCGACCATCTGCATGCGTGCTGTTTGCTAACGACCCTCCCAGGAAGAAATGGACACCCTCTTTGGCTCCGCCGGTACTGCAGAGCGCGAGAAGGAGCGCTGGGCCGAGGTTCACCGCGAAGTCGGACTTACCGACCTTCTCGCGCGCTCTGGCCTCGTGCATGACGACGGTGTCGCCGACTTCCACAAGGGCAGCATGGAGAAGGAGAAGCCAGAGGTTCTGGAGCAGGCATAATTCATGCTTCAGTAGACATGTTAAATCGAGTAAACTAGTTGGGGTTAGGGGCTATCGGGAACGGACGACTTGTATATACTCTTTCGCTTAGCAAATCGTTCTATCTTGATACATTGGATCGCAAACCTCAAGGTTATTATTCACCATGGAGTCACCCTCCTCGTAGTTTGCCTCGCGACCTTGGCCTCACCCCCACTACGCCTCGCAACAGTCGTGACCACCGGTTTCTTCGGCACCTCCTTCCTCGCCCCAACACCCCGCTTCCCGTTCTCCCGCTCTACTCTCTCCCTCTCCGCTTCCTCAACAGTCTGCTCCTGGATCCTCATAGCCACCTCTTCCCACACGCCTGGCACACCCGTCTTCATCGTGTACAACCGCCCTTCTTTGACGTAGAATTTGAAACGTGGCTCACTCATCACTTCAATCACACGCTTGAAAATACCCTTCTCCCTTTGCCTCTTAACCCACGCTTCACTCTTCGGTAACTCAATGTTTGCTAAACGCAGTTTTTTCGGCGGCAGAGCCCGGAGTTCGTGCAGGAAAGCGGTGGTGTGTTTGCGGAAGGGGAAGATTCGCAAAGTCACGAATTCGAGCTTCGTGTTTGCGGTGGCGGCGGTGTTTTGGCGGAGCGACCTGGCGAAGCGGAGGAGTTCGGGCCGGGAGCGGCGCGCGTAGTTGGCGGTGGTGGGGATTTGGAGGAAGACTTGGTGGACGAAGGGGGCGGTTAGGTAGGCGAGGGTTAGGGTGGGGATGGTGCCGAGGATGCCGACTGGGGGGTGTTAGTATTGGGGCGTGGCTTTTGGTGGTTGGGTTTTGAGAGGAGGTCGTGGGTGAGGGAGTATGTGGGATAACATAATGCCGCCACCACGTGATGAGTGCTGTTTCCGACCTGAGCAAGATGGGTCTGGCAAATCAGGGGGGTAAAAGATAGATGCCCACGTATAACGAGATCAGATCCAGAGCGAATCGAAGTGACGCGAGATGGGAATTGGTTCGGTGCATTTGGCAAGAAAAGTTGTAGATGAAGAGGTTCGGGTCGTGACAGTTCACCAAGTATTAACAAAGTCCACTTACCGGTTATGGCCTGCATCTTCCGTACTCTCTCATCAGGTTGATTCTCGTTGTTCCACAATGGAGGTACACCGAAGACGAGAGTTGTGCCGAATTGCAACAAGGCCATTGCCTTCCAAAAAGATATCCACGTCGTTCGTGCGTCGCCCGCGTCGTAGATCAGTAGTCTTGACGCATACACTGGACATCTTCGTTAACGATGATTGCTTCTTGTTCGTCGTCCGACTACGTTCGAGCCATAACATACTCTTCTCGTTCTCTTTTCCGACTGGTTCGGGTGCCGACTTGGGCTTTCGTCCCCGTTGTGATGGTAATGTGGGATCTCTGCGTATTGAGGTGAATTTTCGTTGGCAACTCCGGCAGATGTATCCATTGAGGCGAGCTTGAGCGACTGGTCGTGTACTCCTAAGTGTGGGCGCTGTGCTTCGAAAAGCGGCCGCAAAGGCGAGAAGCCGTGGCTGCATGCTGTCTGCACCTGCGCAGTCAATGGCCGTGAAGAAAATTGCACACGTGTGTGGGCTTCGTTAGGCCTCGATGCGCTGGATCCCTTCGCTGCGCGACCGCGAGGTTTGGCCGCTGGATGTCGGACTTAGCACGAGGCTTACTCAGCAATGAAGCCGTACGGACGTGTAGGGACGTGGATGGGCTGCGATGGTGCTTGTCGAAATGTCACGGTGTCACGTGGGATGATCGGCTCGCCGCGGCAACTCTAGCCGAAGCGGGTCAAGCTCATGTGCGGAGAGATGCCACGGTTCCCTCGACCAGCTACAAGCGGCCCACTCAACGACCGGCGCCGTCATGCTCCTTTCTCGGTCGTGAGCTATCTGTTGCAGTGTTTTAACTTTGTCGAGGTTCTTCATGTGACCAGTCGCGAGCATGTTGTTCGCATTCGCGCTGCTGTCGCTCGTTTCCTTCTTGTCCCTCGGATACGCCTACCAGGGTCTCAGCGACCACACACTCAAGCACCTGCCGGGACCGGGCGATGACTTCGATATAAAGAAAGGCTCTTTGCTGGCGCCGATTCTGGTTCCCAGAGTCTCTGGAACCGAAGGCAATGTCGCCGTACGCCAACATTTTCTGGACTTCTTCAAGTCGCAATTGCCGGAATGGAGGCTGGAAATGCACAACTCGACGTCGACGACGCCCGTGAGCAAGGGCAAGGAGGTCCCTTTCGTGAACATCATTGCGACACGCGATCCGCCGGGTAGCTCCGAGGGCGACGTCTCGAGATTGGCTCTCGTGGCCCACTACGACAGCAAGTACACGCCGACTGGCTTCATTGGGGCGACCGACAGCGCGGCCCCATGCGCCATGATTCTGCATATAGCGCGCAGCATCGATGCGGCGCTGACGAAGAAATGGGCGGCGGCCGACCCCGACGACTTCGACGTGGAGCACAAGGGTGTGCAGATACTCTTGCTGGACGGCGAGGAGGCGTTCAAGAGCTGGACCGACAGCGACAGTCTCTATGGCGCGCGGTATGAACCTTTCTCCTCCTTCGACATCAAGTGCTGACAACATCTATAGAGCTCTCGCTGAAGACTGGGAGTCGACGTTCCATGTCGCATCGTCGATATACCGCACTCCGCTCGATTCGATCGACCTATTCCTGCTACTTGACCTTCTGGGCTCCAAGGGTCCAAAGGTCCCCTCATACTTCAAGACGACACATTGGGCATATAAGCACATGGCGACTGCCGAGGCACGCCTGCGCAAGCTAGGCTTAATGAAGTCGTCCCCAAACCACGAGTCGAAGATGGCAAAGCGCGAGAACAAGAAGCCTCGCGACGAACGTCCGTTCCTGCCCGATGCGAACAAAGGAAATGATCAGTTCATGGGCGGCTTCGTACAGGACGACCACGTTCCGTTCATGGCTCGCGGCGTCGAGATCCTGCACATGATCCCTACGCCCTTCCCGCATGTATGGCACACGATTGAAGACGACGGAGAGCACTTGGATATGGATACGGTAGAGGACTGGACGAAGCTGGTCATGGCCTTCACTGCAGAGTGGATGGAGCTAGAGGGCTTTTTCGACTTCAAGGCAGAGAAGCGGAAGTTGGATGGCGAGAAGTCGGAACTGTAAGCATCTTCCCATCAACTTGAATGCATGTAAGTTAACGTACCGTAGTGAGATACCCTAGACCCTACGAATGAATTGTTTCGAATGTATAATCGAGCTGTGCAGCGCATTGTGACACGTTATGAACGACTCGACACCTCGCTTGGTGATGCTTACAGAGACAAAGGCAAGTCATGTTCACAAAGCAGACCTTTCGCATGTCTTTGACCCGTGACTCGTTAAAGACACTTGTGTGGCCAATACACGTGATCTCTTGAAGTTGTATTCGTAGCAATGTCTCGATCGTCACTTCCGCATTCCTCTCACACTGTATGCGCTTCTAGTAACCAATGCTCGTTTTCTGGAATACGAGCGTTTACCCGTTTGCAAATATTCCACTAAACACTTCACGACTGCCACTACGATGCCAAAAGGCAAAGCCAAGAGGCGTAACCCGCGACCGTACCACGGCTCTGCAGAGCCGTATGAGACCCACCAAGGCTCATCGCACAGACGCGGCGGTACGCACAAAGTACGCGATGAGAACAAGACCGACTCCGTCTACGACAACCTGAACTACAAAGAGCTAGTCGAAACAGCGAAAGAGCGTAGTATCTACCGCAAGGACATGAAGAAGGTTGAGATGGCTTGGGCCTTGAAGCACAACGACGAGAATAGAAAGCGTGCTGAACAGGACGCCCGTATTGCTCGGCAAAGGAAGCTGGAGGAGGCAAAGAAGGAAGAGGAGAGAAAGGCTGCGGAGAAGAAGGCACAGCTCATTGCCAAGCAAAAGAAAAGAAGAGAGAAAGAGGAGAGGAGAGAGCGTGACGAAAGCGTCAGTGACGACACTGTGAGTGATCCCGACTCGGAAGACGACGAAGACGCAGGGAACGAGTACAACCGCGAGAGATTCGGCGAGGCGCTCAGTGAGGAATCGTGGGATAGCAGTTCTTCAGAGTCTAGTGCTGCATCAGTAAACCAGATCTACGAGCCTGGTCGCAGACTCCGCCTTTTCGAATGGCCCAACCAAACTATGCCATCAGTCAAACCTGGAGGTTGGGATTACAAAAGATGGTGCCCGTTGCCCTTGCCTTGTCCTGTACCTTATGCACCTCTCAAGATTACAACGATGTATAGCAAGCAAAAGCTCATACTGCCAGGAGCGAAGTACCCACCAGGCGTCCATCCCGACTTCGTACCCATCCTCAACCCCTTGGTCCGATCCGCAGCGCGTAACGGCCATCTCCTTGGCCCGCTCCGCAAAGCCAGCATCGAGAGAGGGACGGATTGGGCTCAACGTACGCTCATCCAGGGATGCAATGGCCACATGTACTTTCATCTCGGATCGCGAAACGAAACGAAAGTGCTAGCCGACACATACAACAAGTGGTATCTTGAAAACAGGAAACTACTCCGCGTCAAAGGGAAAGGCAATGGCGATCCTAGTGATCGTGCTGCACGCCACGCGCAACGGCAGAGGAATAAAGCCAAGATGACGGCGGAGGTGTATGAGGCGTCGCAGTATCGGCCGTTGGCTATGTGCTATGTGCCTGCTTACCTGGAGTGTGGTGAGCCGGTTCAACATGGTTTGGGGAAGAAGAGCTTGGAGAATTTGTTCTTCGTTAGGTTTCCCGGGTGCGATGTACCGCATTATTACTTCTGGGCGAGGGAGGGGGGGTGGGATGATCCTACGCTGGTGAATCCTGCGTGGAGTGCGCAACAGTGGACAGACAAGGGTGCTGTGCGCATGGAAGAGAATGGGACCAGAGGAGAAGGATCGAGGGATGGTCGGCCTACTGAGACGCAGTTGGTGCGCGTCCGGAAAACCTCCGTTGACATCCATTCCTCTCCGCCTTTCTCGAATCCAACAAACATCACCGAGACCATCGCACTCGTCGAGCACCAAATCTACCGCGACGGCCTTTCCGGAACTCTCGCCCGCTACCGACAGAAGTGGACTGCAAATGGGAAACAACGTGCCTGGCAGACCTTCGCCGCAGCGCTACCAAAGCTATGGCCCAGCGGCGAGATACCAAGCGTTCCACCCGTCCACAGCGAACCGGGAGTGAAACTGTCTGTCAAGCTGGCTACGCTCGATTGCATCAACGAATATGGCGAAACGCCGTTCAGTCCGTTAAATGGGACTGAGGCGTGGACGAGAGATGATGGTAGGGTTTGGGATGTGGTTGAGGTTGAGGGTGATGATGAGGAAGAACCTGTGTCACCTATCGCCCCAACGGAAGAAGACGAGGATGAAGCTGAGGCTAAGGATGGAGAAGAAGAGACTGGTGCTTCTGGGGAAGACGACGGCAACGAAGCGGACCATGAGGCGTTGTATCGCCGTGATAGCGCGATTTCCGTTCTGGGTTTTACGATGTCATATTCAGTTGTGGCATGGCTAGAGCAAGTCGATGGTGTTTCTGCAGTGTCGCCTACACTAAGCGAACCGCTTGATAAAGAGACGGAGCTACGCGAGTGGGAGAAAAAGCACCTGCGGGGTAGCAACAACTCGGGCGGTAGTCTTGCGGTCGTCGACGGCTCCCGAGGTTGTACTCGATCTGCTGTACACTATAAATAGGTCTTAAAGCACGAGTAAGTAGACATAGAGCTGTGTATATCGCAAAGTCGCTAAAGTAATCTCTCTCTTAGGTAAAAACCTATTATAGAAGGCTACTAAGATTACTTTTATCTCTTAATAGTATATAGACAAGTGTATTTACTAAAGAAAGTTTAGTACTTTTTAGTTTAGTATTAACTTTACTTACCTAGGCGTAGAAATATTTAAGTTATTACTATTCTATTTATACTTCTAAGAATAATATCTAAGTTAACTTTAAAAAAGAAATATTAAAAAAAAATCTAATTTATTCTATAGTATAAGGTAACTAATAGTAAAGATTAATTATATTATTTACTTATTATAATAGAAAGTAAAAGAGTATAAAATATTATATTTTATACTTAAATTATATACTACTCTATTAAAAAAATTAAGAAAATAGTTATTATATATATAAGATAAAAAAGATAAAGTAAATAGAAATAGAAACTAGTACTAATAAATCTTAAAATAGCTAAGTAGATACTCTACCTTATCTAAGAAAATAAAAAAGAGTTTTACTTAAGTATTACTATAAGAGTCTTATAGGTAATAGATAGAAATAATAAAGTAATTATAGTAAGAAGCTTATAAGAAGCTATTAGAAGTAAATATATACTATAGAAAGTATTAGCCTAATATAAGCTAACGTAGCTAATATAGCTAAGAATCTAAACTATTATATATTTTCTCTCTAAAATACTTAAAGTTCTAACTAAGTATTTAAAAAGTAAACTTAAAAGTAGATAGCTTAGCTATATCTTCTTTAGAGAATCTAAGCTATATACTAATATTTATAGTATTCTTAGATAGTAATAAGAAAAAAAGTAGTAAGTATAGGTAATAAGTAGGCTAAGGTACCTATATAGAGAACTTTATTCTAGGTAAGAATATAAAGTAGTAAGTAGAGTAACTTAGAGTTATCTTATAGCTACTAGTACTTAGAAAAGTTAAAGTTAAATAGAAATATATATTATAGTCTATCTAATAAACTTTAAAAGTAATATAGTTTAGTAACTTTATAAATAACTAGCTAGTTCTTTCTAAGTATATAGTATTCTCTAGATAGAGTAGAGTAATAGTAAGCTCTTTATAGTTATTATATACATAGAATATATTATAAGATTCTAGCGTACTTAGATTCTAATTATAGTTATTCTAGATAGCTTTCTTACTTCTCTTTAAGTTATAGTAGAGCTACTAGTTATTAAATTAATTATTACTAATCTATTTTACTTTATACTATAAATAACTATAGTAGTTTATATAAAAATTAATATTCTATTAGTTAATATAACTATCTAGAACTTAGGTAATAAAGTATTTAACTTTACTATTAATAAAGTAGACTTTAGAGAAAGTAATATTACTAGCTTATAGTTAACTAGAAAGAGTATTATTCTTATATAGTTATAGTAGCTAAGATTAGAAGACTAGAAATAGTTCTTTTAGACTAGCTAGAAGATTTAATTTATAAGCTATATTATTAATTACTTAAAAAATCTAATATAGCCTTATATTCTTATAATTAAGAAACTTAACTAGTTATTTAGTCTTAATATATTTTACGTTAAGTAGAACTTAGTTTCTAACCTAGAAATAAAGTATAAAGTAATAATAAATATTAGTAAAGTTATATATCTTCTCTTAGAACTATATAATTTTATTATAAAAGTATTAGTAGATAGTCTTAATACGCTAGATAAGAGTATTACTATTATATTATTAAGTAAGAGTAGTAGGTAGCGTATTTATAATATATATAAATTCTAGTTCTAAATAGAGTTAGTAGCTCTTAGTAGTCTAGAATAGTAAAACTCTAGTTACTAAGCTAATTATAGAATTTGCTTTAAATTTAGTAAAATATAATAAGTATATCTAATTATTTTATAGGTAATTAAGATATAATTAGAAATACTATTTTAAATCTATATTAGCGTTCTTAGTCTATCTATCTATTTCTAGATAGTATAAGATTAATAACTTAGGCCTAGTATCTATCTAGTTATATAACTATCTCTAGAAGTAGAATATAAATTAATATTCTTTATTACTAATAATACTATATAGGTATTCTTTTTTACGCTATATATATTTAATAAACTTATCTACTACTATAAGTACTTCTATATTTTTTATAGTAATAAACTTCTTTTTCTTAGAGTAATAATTAATAATAACTATAACGTATTAATAGATATAACTATACTAACTAAATAAAAGTAGTAAAGTAATAAAGTTAATAAAGATATTCTTTTAGTAATGCTTAGAAATAGAGAGTAGATAGAGAAGTCTATATTTAGTGTTATAGCTAGTTTTAGACCTTTAATAAGTAGTATAACTATTAGTAAACTAGATAATTATATCTATTATACTCTACTAGTAGTACTACTAGCTAACTTACTAGTAAGTAGTAGTTCTATCTTTATATTCTCTAAGTAAGAAGTTATAAATATCTTAGATAACGTAGGTATAGAGCTTCTTACTAAATAGAATTATAAAATAGTTACTTTTTATATAAAGCTTACTATTATAGTTTTTAATATCTTTTAGCTCTAGTTACACGCTTTTAATAATAAAGTAGTATAGTATATAGTAATTACTATTATAAAAAGTATATTAAATAGCTATAAAACGTATATTAAAAAAGTAGAAGTAATTAATAATAGTCTAAGTAGGTATTTTAGCTATGTTAGAGACTTTATTATAAGAGTTAAGTTCTCTATAAAGTAATAGTTAAGTAAGTCTAACTATAAAGCTATTTATATCTAGATTACTTTCTCTAGCTTTATAAAAAATTATAATAAAAGATACTAGGTTATATATAGCTTTTTATAGATAGAGTCTAGTAAGATAGATAGTATAGTAACTACTACTATTCTATTAATATTTACTAAGAATAGTTTAATACTAATACTATATTCTATTATTAGTTATATACTCTAGAAGATCTCTTATATATTATATAAGACTATTAGATTTAGTGCTCTATTTACTAGAATAATACTTTACTCTAAAGTTAAATTTCTTTATAAACTTAGCTTATTAAGCTTATTAATAGTTAAAATAGCGTTTAGTATAGAAGTACTCTAAGCCTTTATAGTTAGTAAGAACTTCTATAGTATTATTAACTCTAGCTAGCTCTAGGCGCTATTCTTTAAAAGCTCTAATAATAGTAAAAAGCTTTTTATTATAGATTTTAGAGTTATACTTAGTTAGAGTTATTTTCTTTAAGAGATAGATAACTAGCTAAATACTTCTATCTTATTATATTTATAAAAGTACTACTACGTAGATATAGTCTAAGGCGTTTATTTCTATAATATATTTTAAGTTTATATTAAAATAGATAAGAATAATATTACTATAAAAAGCTTTCTTAAGTTAGTAAAAAGAGTATAAAGCTTTTAAGTTTATTTTTAATATCTTAGAATCTTTATAAGTTAGATAAGTAAGTATTTTTATAATATTAAAGAAACTATATATAAATTATTTATAGAAGTTTATAAACTCTAGAAATGCTTATATATTCTTTAGTGTACGTAGTAGCTACTATTTCTAGATTACTTAGATCTTTTCTAAGTCTATCTTAATTCTATTAGTAGTTATAATAAGATTTAAGAATTTAACTTTATATTTTATAAACTTAGACTTAAGTAGATCTATAGATAAGCTAGTATTAGAGAGATAAGTAACTACTTATTTTAAATAGTTATTATATTATTCTTTTATTTTACTAAAGATAATAATATTATTAAAGTACGCTATATAGAACTTATCTAAGTATTTATATAGAATATTATTAATATATACTTAGAAAGTGCCTAGACTATTATATATACTAAAGAGTATAATAGTATATTAATATAAGCTATAGAGAGTAATAAATACTAAAAGATATATATATTTATCTTTAATTTAAATCTTATTAAAAGCTATAATAATATTAACTTTAGAAGAAAACTACGCCTTTAATAGCTTAGTTAATTTATTATAGATAAGTAGTAAAGTATTTTAGTTTTTAATAGTATATATAGTAAGGCTATAGTAATTAACGTAAATATATATACTATCTTCTAGTTTCTTTATAATAAGAAAAGAAGTAGTCTACTTAAATATACTTTATTTAATATATCTCTTCTAGATTATATTATTAATATAGAGTTTAATAGCTCTAGCTTTATCTCTAGATAGAAAGCGTAGCTTCTAGAAGAATAGCTTTAGTAGATAACTAGTTTTACTATTAAGCTAAATCTTAATATAGTAATCTAGCTTATTCTAGTAAAAAGAGACTTTATTAGCTTCTTATAGATTAAATCTCTAATAAAAAGAATAGAAAACTAAAGAGAGCTTAGCTAGACTTTTCTTCTTACTTATAGTAGATTATTCTATTTAGTCTTAGAACTTCTTAAAGTTTTTAGATAGAATCTTAGCACTAGCTATCTATAGAAATTAAATTCTAGCGCTAGTAGCTTATAGTACTTCTATCTTAGTCTATTTCTAGTTACTTATATTATAGAGTTATTTTACTTTCTCTATAGTAGTTATATAGATATTATTTCTATATCTAATAGAAATAGTAGTAACTTAACTAGTAATAAAGGTAATATTAATAGAAGAGAGAGCTTTAGAGTATTAAGCCTTTTTAAGCTTATAATAAAAAGGTATAAAGCGTTTATAATACTAGCTACTTACTATATAGTAGAGTTAATAATTTTATATAAAATAGTATAAGTAGTAGTTAGAATAAAATATAAGTAATATAGTATTCTAGTCTATTTATAGATTATAGATTTAGAACTATAAAGTACTAAGTATTATCTATATACTACTAAGCTTTATAATATAGGTAAGAACTTATTCTTTATAGTAGTTAAATATAATATAGACCTAAGCTATATATATAACACTAGTAACTTATAAGCTATCTACTAATTTAAGAATAGTAAGTTCTTAAAGAGATAGTAATTTATAATAGTATATATAAGTATATAATCTATAAATAAAGATAGAAGTATAATCTAAACTATTTATAAGTTTAATATAGATAGAAAGTTATAATAAAGGTAATATTATTTCTTTAAAAACTAGCTACTATTCTACTTAGAGTAGATATATATTACTATAAATAGTAGTAGCTATAATAAAGAAGACGTAAATCTAAAACGCTACTAAGTTCTTTAAGATAAGAATACACTCTTAAATAGCTTAAAGTATAGAGTTAGATTTATTCTTCTTATTATAGTTTTAAATAGAAGAAGAAAAGATAAAGATTATAAAAGTAGCTAGAGAAATATAGTAGATAGATATAGAAGAGTCTTTATTAGTAGAAGCTTTATTATACTTAGAGAATCTCTAAAAGTAATAATTACTAGAGATTACTAGTTTTCTAAAAGCTTAGTTTTATTATAAAAGATTACTATTACTAAAGAAGTAAGTATCTAAATAGAGTTAATATAAATACTAGCTTTAGAGATTAGCTTTTTATTTTTATAATAAGCTTTATTTAGCTTAAGAAGAACCTTACTAAAGTATTCTATAAAGGTAATTTTATTATAAAAAGTATAGAGAGTATTTTCTATCTTAGGTATATAACTTTTATAGTAGTACTATTAGAGCTAGAGATAATTAATAATTAGAGATAATTAAGTATATTATAATTATTCTACTATAAAAGAAAGTTAGAATAAAATCTCTAGCTATATATTTAAGAGCTAAGTAATTACGTATTTATAATTAGATAATTATAACTACTCTCTAACTTTAATATACTTTCTAAAGTAGTAAAAGTATTAATTTACTTTACTAAAACTAATTTTATTAAATCTACTATAATTAGTATACTTTAGTAGAGTCTAGGCTTAAGAATCTAAAGCGTAGTAGTAAGTTATAGTCTAATTAAGTATTTAATTATACTTAATACTAATAGTAGTAAGCTCTTACTTATTTAAATAAGGCCTAATAGCCTAGAAATTAACTCTATTAGTTTAGAAATTACTTTATAATAGTTTAAAATCTAGCTAATAGCTATAGAAATCTAGGTATTTAACTAGTAAGAAATAATTTTAATAGTAAGATCTAAGCTTCTAGTCTCTTCTAAGTAAGGTTTATAGTATAATTAAAAGCTTAATAAGCTATACTAGCTACTTATATAAGTATACGCTTAGGCTAGAATTAAAGACTTTATAATAATAAGTTTTTTTATTTTTCTCTTTTCTACTATAATTATCTACTTTTATATTATTAAGACACTTAAGCTAATAAGCTAATAAGTTCTCTATTTAATTAACCTTTCTACTTAAGATTCTTAGCTTTTAAGCCTTAGCGCTCTTAAGCTCTATACTTAATTCTTTACTCTACTTAATATATTACTCTACTTACTCTACTATTCTCTCTATTACTATAGTAAGTTTTTACTTTTATATTTAAATTAATAGCTAACTATTATAATTTAGTTTAATAATTTAACTTTTAACTCTAACTTTAGCTATAAGCGTTAGTACTTTAGCTTTTACTATAATAGTATTCTACACTATAATTATAATACTTCTAGTAGTAGTAATTATAATATATAAGCTAGTACTTAGTGTAATAGCGCTTAGCGTAATAGCGCTCTACTTAATAATACTTTATAGTTAAGCGCTTAACCTCTTTACTATACTTAACTTAAAGAAACTATTAATTAATTTCTACTTTTCTTTTCTAAAATAATAGTAGCTAATAGCTTATTTTTTAGTAGCTTTACCTAAAGTAATTAGACTTTTAATACTTAACTATTTTAAAGCTTTATAAATTCTAATAATTAACTAGATTAGAGCTTTAAAGTAACTAGTAACTTTAGTAATAATAACTTTTATAAGAATTATAAGTAATTAGAGTTATATATTAAATATATCTACTTAAGTTATAAAAGTTCTTAGTTTAATAATTTTAATAATAAAAATGTCTAAAAGACTATTAAGCCTATTTCTAAAAGTAGTATCTTTATTAATAATAATACTTTTTAAACTTAGAGTTTAGACCTTTAGTAATCTAACTATATTAAGAACTAAAGCGCTTAAAATTAAGAGAAGTAAGCGTTTTTAAGTAAAGGTTATAGTTATAGTTACTTTTTTAAGAACTTTAAGAGTAAGACTTCTATATCTAAAACTTTACTAAATTATTTATATTTAATATATACTAGTTATTTACGTAAGTAAGTTAAAGTATTACTTAACTATAATACTTCTTAATATTCTAAGTATAAGTATTATATTTATTAGTAGCTTTTTAATAATATTCTAGAAGCTAATTATTTTATATAACTTTATTAAGTTATATATTATTTATTCTATAACTTTTATAATTACTATTTTACTAATTAAGATTTATATAATTACTATATAAGTATAGCTAATTACTATAGTTCTAAAGTAAGTTTATAATTTTTTTTTTTAGCTTTTTTAATTCTTTACTAACTTAATAATAGCGCTAAAGTACTAAAAATACTATTAAGTATTATAAGTAGCTCTACTAAGATTTTTATACTTATAAGAAGTAAAAGAAAAAAGCTAAAAGTAGTTTTAAGATACTAGCTAAATTATTAGATAGAACTTCTAAGTTTTTAGATAAAAAGAGCTTAAAAAGTACTTTATCTATAACTTTCTAAAACTTTAATTAATATAGTACTTATAGTAAGTTTATAATACTAAGTAAGAGAATAAGAAAAATTAATATAGGTAATAGCTAAATAGCTCTACTTACGCTTTCTACTTAGAGTTATCTATTTATAGCCTTTAATCTAATATTATAATACTTAGAATATTATTATTAAAGCTTATTTTAGTAGCTACTACTACTAACTTTCTAACTATAAGCTTCTTAATTTAGAAATTAGCTACTATAGAATTAGTAGTATAATTAGTATAGTTATTATTAGTCTTAGTAGTATAACTACTAGTCTTAGTAGTATAATTATTAGTCTTAGCTATATAATAATTATTTTTAGTATTATAATTTTTAGCTACGTAGTTACTAGTCTAATAGCTCTATATCTAGTGTTATAAGTAATAAGTTTTATTACTATACTTAGCGTTAGCTAGCTAAGACTAAGTATAAGAAAGCGCTACTATATACTAAGTATAATTAGATATAGCTTAAAATTTAAATATAGACTTAAGCTACTAAAACTACTTATATATAAGCTTAAGTTAAGAACTTTAAAAATAGCTAAAATAGTAAGCTAGCCTTTAATAAGAGTAACTATAAAAGTTATAATTAAAAAAATTAGCGCTATAGTAGTTAGTAAGTAGATAGCTATATAAATTAGTTTAGTAGAAAAGTTTAGTAATTTAACTACTTTATACTTATATTAATTACTAGTAATTACTTTTCTATAACTAGGCGCTAGTTAGAGTAACTAAAATTTAGCTTAAATATAATTAATCTTTATAGTAGTAGTCTAAATAAAGATCTCTCTACTCTATCTACTTCTTAAAAATAAAATATTATAAATCTTATAAGTTAAGTAGATATTTAAACTTCTTAAACTATTATTAAGTAAGTAATTTAGTTAATCTATCTATAGATATAATTATAGTCTCTAAATACTTAACTTTAAATAATTTTTTAGTATTTTTTTACTATAGCTATATATTCTAGATATTAATATACTTAAGCTAAGTATTAATATACTTATTCTTTTAAATAACTAGTTTAATAGTTTACTAATTATTATACTAAACTATCTAAAGTTTTCTAAAATTAAGCGCTAGCTTTTTAAAAAAGCGTCTAAGTACTATAGCTTCTTTAGTAGTATACTTAAAAGTAAGTAGCTTTACTTTTATAGTAGAGGTAGTAACTATACTTTACTTTATAGCTTTCTAGAAGATTATATCTTTATATAATATAGTAATATATCTATAAGATAATATTAAAGTTAGAGAGTAGTTATAATTGCTTAATTATAAATACGTAATTACTTAGCTCTTAGGTATATAGCTAGAGATTTTATTCTAACTTTCTTTTATAGTAGATTAATTATAATATACTTAATTATCTCTAATTATTAATTATCTCTAGCTCTAATAGTTATAAGCCTAGCTACTTAATTATAGAACTAATTTCTACTATATATTAAAGCTTACTAAAAGATAAAATTAGTTAATCTTATTTCTACTTTACTTTTTCTAAATATTCTATAATTAGAACTTCTTCTACGTAATTACTTACTTACTATCTATCTCTCTATATTTCTATATTAATTCTATACTCTAACTCTATATATATAAGTAATTATAATATAGCTATTATAGCTATAGATATACTTCTTAAGAAGTAATCTAACTAGAACACTTAGTTTACGCTTCTTAAGTAATACTATAATAAAAAGAGTATCTAGAAAAAGATTAATTCTAATCTTCTAAATATTAAATATATAGATACTTAGAAATCTAAGTTCTCTAATCTTCTAGTTCTAGAGCTTATAGCTCTAGCTTCTCTCTCTATAGAGCTAACTAAGAATTAAAAGAATAAGTATAATAAAGCTATCTATAAGTATAATACTCTCTTATAAGATTATAATTATAAGACTAAAAATAGTACTACGCTTATAGCTTACTAAAACTATAAGTCTAAGTAGTAGTTAAGAAAGAGTAAGAAGATTAATAATATTAAGATCTAGATTATATATACTATTACGCTAAATTATCTATTACTTATAACTATAAGTAATAATAGAAAAATAGTCTAGTCTCTTATAAAGACTTTTAAGACTATACTTACTTCTACTAATTAGACTACGTAATATATAGTTTATATAAAGTATTATACTTATCTTAAGAAGATCTAGAGAGAAACTACTAAAAAGTAGTTTAATAACTAGTTAATACTCTACTAAAAAGTAAAGATCTTTAAGCTCTTAGAGGTTAAAGAACTTCTTATAATTACTAACTTTCTTACTATAATTAAGAAGTTTAATCTAGAGTAGGCCTACTAGTAGTAATATAATTAATTATTTACTATAGCTCTTAGAAAGAATATATTAAGTCTTAGTAATCTTAGTAAGATATTTAGCGTTATTCTCTAGAAGATATTAATTACTACTAGAAAAAGAAAAGCTAATATAATCTTTAACGCTATTATAGATTAACTTTCTACTTTTACTAAGTTAGATAAAAAGTAGTTAAGCTTACTACCTAAGTCTTATCTTTATAAATCTAATATAAAGTATAAATAGAAGCTTATTTTATATTACTAATTATAGACTATAATTACTAGATCTAGACTACTAAGCGTTCTACTAATAGAACTCTTAGCTTAAGATAAGTAAAAAATCTAGAAATACTATTATAAAGAGAAGTAGAGTATTTTATATAAAGAGGTTAAGTAATCTAGCTAAAAGATAAGCGCTCTAGCTTTTAAGTATCTAGATAATATAGTCTTAATAATTATTTACTCTAAAAAGCTAATTACTAAGTTTAGACTTTTTATCTTTAGTATAGGCTTTAAGTCTTACGCGCTCTTAGCTAGTATAATTCTTAATAGTAGAGCTATAGTTTACTTAGTTAATAATAAGGCCTTAATTAAGTCTAATTTCTTTATTAAGACTAATAGAGAAATAGTAGAAGTAGGTAGCTAGATTCTTCTAGTAATTAGTATTAGTAATTATATACTTTGTTTTATTCTTAGTACCTCTAAAGAATCTAGAAAAGCTAATTTTACGCTTACTAGTATTAAGATTATCTCTAGTTTCTATACTAATATTATCTTAGAGAAGCTTTTTAGAAATAGTAGTATATAGTATATAGGCTATAATTATATAATTAGAATAGAAACGCTAAAGGTGTTTATTATTCTTATAACTCTTAAGTGTAGATTTAACCTCTTATTTATTAAATATAACTTTTCTATTTATTCTTCTAATTCTATTATTATAAATACTATTATCTACTTATAAGTTCTATAATTATATACTAGTAACACTAATCTTTAGTATTAAAGATCTAGCTATCTAGGTAAGTAAGCTCTTAAAGCTCTTATTAAAGCTACCTAGAATATAGAGATTATAGGTATATAGTATAGTAAATATAATAATTATACTACTACTTATATATCTTAAAGAATCTTTTATTATTCTTATAAGCTATTACTATGTCTCTTCTTTAGAGTATTATAGAATCTATTTAACTTCTCTATAAGCTATACGCTTAATAAATAAGCTTTAATTATTAAAAAAAATTATTTAGATAAGCTATATAATTATAACCTAAAGAATAAGATACTAGACTTTATAATAGAAGTTATTATAAGCTTTATAGCTATAGTTAAGCGCTACTATTAGTAGAAAATTATTAAAATTTATTAAAATAATAATACTATAACACTACCTTAGAGAGAGTACTTAAGATATAAGAAATAGGCTAAAGAGAAGAGAATTATAATTATAACGCCTCTACTATATATTTATAAGTCTAATAGCTTAGTAGAGAGAGCTAGCTAAGAGCTTATTACTAAGTTAATTAAGATACGCTTAAGCGCTAATCTTCTAGCTAAGCTCTAGCTAGTAATTATAAATGTAGTAGCTTAACTCTATAGAATAAGTCTATTATAGCTTTATAGCTATTAATCTCTAGATTAGATATTATATAAATAGTTTAGAAAGTATTTCTAATATTATTAGCTACCTAAGATTAGGTACTAAGCTACTAATCTTTACCTAGATTAGAGTAAAATCTATACTTATAGCTATTAGGCGTATCTACTTAATAGTAATTACGTAGCTAGAAAGCACTATTAAGACTTTAAAGTTAAGTCTTATTACTATATAAAATATCTTATTAGCTATTAAGCTTTTAATATATATTATATATAAGTACTTATAATTAATTAAGTAATTATAACTTATAATATTATTTTTAATAAGTAGAAGTTCTATTAAGATAAACGTAAAGAGAAGCTAACTAGAGATTAAGTACTTAAGTAGATTAAAATACTTAATAAAAATAAGCTTATTAATTCTATAAAGAAGTTTAATATTCTTTCTATTAATTAAATAGTAAGTATAGTAAAGCTATTAACTACTAAGTAAGATCTTAAAAGTAATATAGGCTATAATTAAACTAATAAGGTTAGCTTACCTATTAAATATAATTAAAGCTCTATTAATTTAATAGAGATAGAACATAAAGCTAGTATTCTATTAGAAATTTCTAATAATTAGTAGCTTTCTACTAAGCTTACTACTCTAGAATCTACGTCTAAGCGTAAGTTTTTAAAGATAGGTAATTAAAGTAATTATAAAGTTCTTAATAGTTAAAAAGTAGTATATACGCCTAAGAGAGCTAACTTATTAAAGTCTAAAGGTAAAAAGCCTTCTATATATAAATTAGAAGATCTAACTCTATCTATTAAGCTTATTATAATAAACTCTAGTTTTATAAAAATAAATAAAAGACTAGCTTAACTAGAGTAAGTTTTAAAAAGACTAAGAGATAAGCTATCTAAATTAGTAGCTTTTTCTTAATAATTAATATAGCTATAAAATTAGCTAGTAGCTAAATTCTCTAAAATACACTATAGTAGAAAAGTTATAAGTAAAGAGTCTAAGCGCTCTTTTTCTAAAAATATCTATTAACTATTAAAACGCTCTAAGAGTAAAAGTAAGTAGTCTACTTAGCCTAGTAATTAACTAAAAAGTAATAGCGTAAGTAGCGTAAATATAGTAATTATAAACTTAGTTAATAAGTAAGTCTAGATTAACTTTTATAAGATTTACCTCTTTAGTTTTTAAAAAAACTAGAATAATTAAGCTAGCTATAAGACTATAAACTCTATTATTATAGCTACTACGCTTAGTAAGTATAAGCTAAAAGCTACTTACTAATACTATAATAATCTCTAAGAGCTACCTAGATTATAGAAATAACTAATTTAGTATTTAATATATACGCTCTTTAAAGATATCTTTAAGAGAAAAATTAATTAGCTAAGTAAAAAAAGAATCTAAATAGAAATTTATAAGTTATAAGTCTAAGATTAGCTACTTCTATTAAAATAGATATAAACTTATAAGTATAATTAGAATAGCTATCTTCTTAAATATAAAGCTTAAATTATAGTTTATAGTAATCTCTAGAAGAAGAACTTAATTAATACTACTTATATAGTAATACTTACTATAAAGTTTTTTTACGCTATAATAGTAATTACTACCTAGAGTAATCTAGAGATTAAATAGTTTAATATTATAGAAGCGTTTCTTAATATAAAGATTATAGTAAAGAACTTAGTAATCTATAAGATACTAGATAGCTTTAGAAAGCTAAAATTATATATATAGCTTAACTACGCGCTCTATAAATTATAAGACTCTCTACTATTATAGTATAAGAAGTTCTTAGAAATACTAAAAGCTATTAGTATAATAGCTTCTTAAGAAGAGCTTTATCTTTTCTTTAATTAAGAATGTAAAATTCTTATTCTCTTCTATATTAATAATATTCTATTACTCTATTATAAGAATATAGAGTAATAAGTAATAGCTATATAGACTAAGATCTTTAGTAAGTATAAAATCTAAGATTAGAGAGATATAAAGTAGTTTCTTAGTATTTATATAATTAAAAACTAATATTTAAAGATAATTATACTTATTTATAATATATATATAAATAAGATACTTAAGAAGTTTAAGCTTAGAGATAGATCTTTTTCTCTAACGCTTCTACTATTAGAGAAGCTAATTAAGAATACTAAAAAAGTAACTAAGCCTAAGATTAAAAGATACTAGAAAATAGTTAGCTCTATACTTTATATAGTAATTATACTTTAACTAGATATAGTATATACTACTTTAAAGCTTTTATATATTCTTATAAATCTAAGTAATAAGTATAAGAAAGCTATAGAGTAAGTAATTATATATCTCTACTATACTTACTTTAATATAATCTAGTATAGTAACTATAATAAGCCTAATCTAATAATTACTAGAAATATATTCTTTACTAATAATCTAGAGACCTACTAATTATCTTATAAATATATTACTATATTATATAAAGGCGTAATCTTCTAAAAAGCTATAAAGTAGAGTATAGTTACTACCTCTACTATAAAAGTAGAGCTACTAGCTCTTAAGTATACTACTAAAAAAGCTATAGCGCTTAGACGCTTTCTTAAAAAGCTAGCGCTTAATTTTAGAAAACTTTAGACTATCTAGTATAATAATTAGTAAATAATTAGGCTAGTTATTAGAAAGAATAAGCGTATTAACACTTAGCTTAGGTATATTAATATCTAGAATATATAGCTATAGTAGAAATATACTAAAGAATTATTTAAGGTTAAGTATTTAGAAACTATAATTATACTTATAGATAGATTAACTAAATTACTTATTTAATAATAGTTTAAGAAGTTTAAATAGCTACTTAACTTATAAGATTTATAATATTTAATTTTTAAGAAGTAAATAGAGT